>NC_082655.1:50250028-50553059 GCF_028023285.1 Balaenoptera ricei
AAATATATCACATCTTCTTTATCCATTCATCCTTCGATGGACATTTAGGTTATTTCCATGTCTTAGTGATTGTAAATAGCGCTGCTATGAACATAGGGATGCATGTATCTTTTCAAAATATAGTTTTTTCTGGGTACAAGCCCAAGAAACCATAAACAAAATGAAGAGACAACCCAGAGAATGGAGAAAATATTTGCAAACAATGCGACCAACAAGGGCTTAATTTCCAAAATACACATACAGCTCATACTACTCAACAACAAAAGAACAAACAACCCAATCAAAAAATGGGCAGAAGATCTAAATAGACATTTCTCCAAAAAGGACATACAGATGGTTAATAGGCGCATGAAAAGATGCTCAACATAGCAAATTATTAGAGAAATGCAAATCAAAACTACAATGAGGTACCACCTCACACCAGTCAGAATGGTCATCATTAAAAAGTGGAATCATTAAAGTATAGGCATTCACAAAGAGAGGTGGTCTTGGCCCCAACAGGATAGCAGAGAATTATCTATCACAGTAAATTGCCAAAATAAACATTTCAGGAAAAGTGGTCACAAAACAACTAGCATTTTATTGAGTCTATGTTAATTTAAATTTCTTTTGAAATATCTTATTTGGATGCTTTTGTATCATATTAGAACTGTAACAATCAACAAAGTCATGAGACAAACAAAAATGAGAAACTAAGCTAGGTAATATCATTAAATGCCTGATGTAATATTTATACTACCCATCAGAGTTTAACTATATGAAAGAGGACAGGAACTACTGCATAAGAAATCAGAAAAAAGTCACACCCTTATTACAGGTACTGATTTTTACAGGTCGTACTGGGATAATGAAAGTTCCAAAACCAATATCTACTCTATTTTTCAGTCCCATCTCTTCCTGTACATTTGGATATCCAGTCTCAGCCTCTTATGAAACAGACCTAATTTTGATACTTAGTCAATCAATTTTTTGAAAATTTGTGTTAATAAAAGTTAAAAATCTTATTACAGATTTTTTGCCTTCCTAAATTTGATATGCCCACTATATATTACTTTTGACTATCAAGAGGAAAGTGGTTTTAAGGGGTAAAAATAAGGGGGATAGGAAAAAGTGGACAATAAATAAGTTCTCAAATATAAAAGGATAAATTTTACTCATAGTATTATCTACACTAATTCAATTAAACAACAAAAGATAACAAAAAACCAATACCATACACATATATACAGAGGAACACAATTTTTTCCACTTCTAAGTTTTCCTTCCAAGCCTTTTCTCATCCACTGTGGTCTTTTCCTACCTGTTTATTCACTTATCTTCTAGGAAGAGGGAGGGCTAAGTTGATTGGTAAACTTGAAAAAATAAAGTGAACATGTTCAGCTCATGTCAGCTCCCTCAACCTCCTTCTGTTCTATGAGATAATTTTACTTCTATATGCCTCTTCCTTTATCAGCATACCATTCTTATCAAGGTAGGCTTTCAGCACCCTGTCCTACCTCCATGAAATAGGACTGCCATGGTCCAACCTCACTGTTTCTGGATGCCCCAGTCTTCCTAATTCTGGGTTAACTCTCCCAACAAACTGTATCTGTAACAGTTATGTGGTGCTGAGGAAGTGTGCTCCTCAGATCTCCACCAAGAAAGTCTGCTGTGGGGAGCAGAGTTGTCTAATTGCCTCAGTTGCCACCATTTTGTTCCACCACCATGCTTTGGCCAACATCACACTTCCCCTGGACTGCTATTAGCCAATAACTGAGAAAAGGAGGGTCTTAGTGCTGGCTCATTCCAGTTTAACAAGGGATTCCTGAAACAGGCGAATTTTTCTTGGGTTCTCCCATCAGCCTGGCTGAGATTTTCTCAGAGCCACTAATTCAGTTTGGATTGTTTCTATTGGCCACGTGTTTTTAAGCTCATGTTTTCACATTTTTTCCTTTAGTACCCAATCTGCTGTTAAGCTCATCCAGTGAAGCTTTCATTTATGATACTGATTTTTTTTAATCTCTAGAATTTTGATATATCTAGAGATTTTCAGTTAGCTCTTTTTAGAGTTCTCTTTTTTTTTTTTTTTTGAGATTCACCATCTATTCACTCACTATTCCCATCTATTCCTTTAAATCCTTAAATATATTTGTATTAGATTATTTGCTTCTTTATTAACTTGGTTCCAATACCTATATCATCTCTGAATCTGTTTTACTGATTATTTTTGTCAATTTTTCCTATTTATTTCCATGAATAAGTGATTTTTTATTTTATGCTGAATATTGGAAATGATATACTGTTGAGAGCCTGGATTTTGTTGTCTTTCTTTAAGAGTGGTAAGTGCTTTTGAGCAAATTTACTGCTCATTTCCTTTTGTATTATGCATTTTTTGTATTTCAACTTCCCAAATATATTCTATATTTTCTTCAAAAACTTTAAAAGTTTTTCCCCCCATGTTTTACCTGGAGTTTGTTATGTGTGTTACTTATATATTGTGAGATAAGAATCTAGATTTCTTTTCATAAATAAAATCATTTGCTGCAGCAACATTTATTGTATTATAAACAATGTTAAAAATTAAGTCAAAGACTGTGAGAAGACCTTGTAATATAAGCACAAGCTTTATTATGCAATGAATACCTCAAAATAATTTTTAAAATTACAGTATGATAATGTGCAAAACCTATAAGAGGCAGGTTATGAAGGGCAGGTCTCAATGGCTAAAAAACATCGAAATCCATGAAAACCATGAAAATATGCTCATTCTCACTAGCGATTAGGGAAACACAAATGAAAACAACAATGAAGTATTGTTACACATCTGATTTATTTGCATTAGTTATAAAATTTGACAACGCTAAATATTGATAAAAATGTAGAGCATTTGCTGCTAAGAGGATAAATTACATAAGCAATTTGAAAAAAACATGTTTATAGTATATAATTAATTTGAAACTGTGAAGCATCTATAACTGACTATTTTTCTTGGTATCTACTCTAGGAAAACTCTCTACATGTATGCTAGAAGGGAAGGATAAGAATGTTTTTTGTTTAAAACAACAAAATGTTGGATACAACGTAAATGCCCATAACTAGAGAATGGGAAAAAATAACTTACAGTCTATTTATCAATAAAATATGGGACAGTAGTCAAAATATATTAACTAGAGCTGCATGTATTGTCATAATTTTGAACAATAATGGATGATGTTGGATTCTGTGTATTCTGTGACATGTGAGCATGTGTAAGTGTTTAAATTTGAAAAGCAATCTGGTTTTCTAAGTATATAATTAGTTAAAGTACAGAAGAAATCTAGGGGATGATAAACTTCTAAATGAGAATAGTGTTTACTTCTAGAGAGGTAGAAGGAAAGGAAATATGAATCAGTAGTGGTGCACTGTAATATTTTTATATTATCTGCAACAACTTATTTCTTAGAAAATAATCATCTAAAACAAATATTACAATAGTGTCTCACCACTTCTGGGTGAGCCCAACCTTAATAAAATAATTTTTCAAGTGAGATTTGATCAATACTTGTGAGGAATGTCTGCTACAAAACATAGTCCCTTTTCATAGTGTCTAGGATGCCCTACACTAACTTCTTTCTTAAAGGCATCCTTAGAATGATGTGCACCTTAAATTTAGACTTGAAACATTAATAGTTTAAGATGAAGAATAATATTTTGCATGAATGAGTTTATCAGGTTAAATTTCTTTTCTACCTAACATAATTTATATCCCAGTGTGTTTGAATAGGTGATAGATAAGTTCAGATAGGTTTTAAAGGAGAAGCCAAAGGTTTGTCTGGGCTCTTTTCACCTGTCAGTAGTAAGAAAGCAAGAAGGGAAAAAAAAATTGTCAGAAGTTGTATTAGAGGACTCTGTTACAAAGCTCAGCCTACCTAAGGAAAATCCTATTTCCCAGGCAGTTTACCTCAGGTCAGTCTCTCAAATGGGGTGAACTCATGAAAAGTCCAGTGTTATTTAGCTCCTGTTTGAAAGGCAAGGCCAATGACTTCTCCCTATGCCTCTGCACCTCATCTGCTTCTGTGAGAGAGATAATTGGGTTTAATATGTAGCAAGATGGGATTAGCAGTTTCACATGTCATCTATCACTTCTGTGTGTACTCATTCAACCTATATTTTGGAGACAAAAATTATTTTATCTTTAAAGTTACATCTTTCTATTGTCTCCTCTGTATTTGTTTACTTACTATGTCTATGACTGGAATCGGGCTATTACTTTTGAGCAAAAGAGTCATAATAAAGAAATAATAACATGGTGAGCTGCTTTCACTTTTCAAAGGTGATTTAAGTTTTTCAGAGTAAACTTTGTCTCACAAATAGTGGGGACTTTAGAGTTAATAATTTCTAGCTCCACTTTAGATTTATATCTCATTCTTTGAATAATTCAAGTCAAGAAATAGACTTTTTTTTTCTTTTATTTTTGGAAAACTCAGAGATAGACAAACCTAGTAGATTGTGTACCAATTTGGCAGTCTATAGATGTTTGCCATTAATTTGCTCTTACACAGTAACAATTTGGACAGTCAATTGTAATCCTCAGGAGTGGAAAGTAAGGGATTCTCTTTCAAGAAAAAGCTGCCTTCTATAGTAAAATATTATGAGATACAGGATATTCTGATTATGACTTGGCTTTCTATTGTGTGTATATTCCATGGGTCAAATCACCTCTCCCAAAACACAGACATATGAAAAGCTTCATAACGTAAAGTTTAATCAGTGCTCTGCCTGAGCCATATTGTATTATGACAGACTATTGTTAGCTTCTCTTTCTAACTCCCTGGTCAGGGATGTTATATTGTAGCTTAAAGTTAACCAAACTACATGAAAAGTTTCAAGCAGTACAATTTAGGGCTTCCCATTCTCCCCCAGAATGCTGGTTGCTAAATGGTTACCTTATCTTGTAATCAGTATTACCACGTGCATCACATCCATTATTTTTTCAGGCATGATATTTTAAAAGATTGGACTGACTGGCGTCCAATTGCAGCAAATGGTTCCTTCAAACTTTTAGTTATCAATAAAAATTTAGAGCACAAATTTTGATAAAGAGAGTGTATAACCATATATTCTTAAGACTCTCTTCCTAGTGTGGACACAGAATGATTTTTAAAGGATTATTGTGTAGGAAAATCTTAATGGTTCCCATGTAAAAGATGTGGCTTGTTCCCAAATATAGCCTGAATTTTGTTTGTTTACATAACTAATTCAAAATGTGTGGGCATGGATAAAGGAAGCAATTAGGAATCTCCATACATGACTAATTAAACTTTCTCCTTGTAACACATAATTCAACAGAAAAGGAAAATCAATTCACCTTTCTGTTTTCAAGAGCAGTGGATGAACTCGTTCTTAATATTTACAACATTCATTGTTGTAGTTTGCCTTTTCACACAGTTTTCTTAGAAGAAATCTTGAATTCTAGAGAAAGGACCTGCAGTAAAATAGACATACTAGATAAAAAGACATTTTCAATAAAATATATTTAAGAGCTTTAGGACAAAGCATATTGGGACTAGCAGCTTTGGTTGTAAAGGAAGATAAGCCGTCTCATCTGTCTACTCTTTTGAAAGAAGATGTTGCACAATTTCAGTTATATTAGACAAGGGTGCTCTATGGCCAACCATTAGTATCCTCAAGTACAGGAGCCTCAATGTAAACAATTACAAAGGACTAGCATCTTTGGCAGGTAGTGCTAAAATCACACTCCTTGGGTGGGACTCAAACCCAGCCAAAACTCAGATTGGGACTCGAACCCATGGACTGGGACTTGAGCCCACCCACCTCAGATTGGGATTTGAACTCATGGTTTCTGACTAGGAGGGGACTCAAAACAACTGTCATTTGATTAAAACCACTTACCTGGTACAGCACTTACTGAAGTTCAGGTTCCTTTGTCTCATTGCAGAAAGAATTCAAGGTGAGACAAAGAGGTAGGCAAAGAGTGAGTTTATTAACATAGGAGGCTTGTGAGAGTTACAAGTGGGCCGGCAAGGGAACACAGCCCTGAGAACAAAGAGGGATGCTTTTTTATAATCAAAGAAAATGTGGGGAGGGGAGAAGACCACCTTCTTCCTCATTCTTGGGCAGATGTCAAGGCTTACATCATTAGTTCCTCCTTTAGACCTATATGGTTTAACTGGGACTGTAATGGTGCTATTTAAATCATATGTATATTAGCAAAAGGGTGGTAACATATATTAAAATATGGCAATTCAACTCAGGTTTCAGTATAATGTCCCCTGTCACCTAGTTTCTTTCCCCTTGCACCTATGTTTCTATCTTGACTACTTGCAGAAATGCTACTCTTCAAGAATTATTAACTCTCTGACTTCATGTAACAAGATTCAGACCCCATATCTATTGTCTTGTTTTATAACTATCAGGGTTTGTGGCTTGAGTGTGTCTGGTGCTTGAATGCACCTGGTCTTCCTTCAAGGTAGTGTAGATTGTTGCTAGGTTACTGGATTCTTTCCTTGAGTGGTCACTAGCTTACAACAGTCTCCCAAGCTCCCCTAAAATTTCCTTTCTGTCTTTAATCTCTAGTGGGATTTCTAAGCTATTTAATTATTCTACTCTATCCCTATCAGTGACACCTTAACTACTTTAGGCCTTGGCATCAGTGGTGATCAGATTCACTATTGAAAGCTGAAGCAAGAGTACCAGAGGGCAGAATCTAAGGGAACTTCTATTTAAAGTAGATGCAAGATATCTCTTGGAGACTCCCAAAACTATTTGGGAGGAAATTAATTGAGGCTGAGATTTCCTTAGGGAAGGCTAAGAGTAGAGAAATATTTTTTTTTTTAAACATCTTTATTGAAGTATAATTGCCTTACAATGGTGTGTTAGCTTCTGCTTTATAACAAAGTTAATCAGTTATACATATACAATATGTTCCCATATCTCTTCCCTCTTGCAGCTCCCTCCCTCCCACCCTCCCCATCCCACCCCTCTAGGTGGTCACAAAGCACCGCGCTGATCTCCCTGTGCTATGCGGCTGCTTCCCACTAGCTATCTATTTTACATTTGGTAGTGTATATATGTCCATGACACTCTCTCACCCTGTCACATCTCACCCCACCCCCTCCCCATATCCTCAAGTCCATTCTCTAGTAGGTCTGTGTCTTTATTCCCGTCTTGCCACTAGGTTCTTCATGGCCTTTTTTTTTTTTTCTTAGATTCCGTATATATGTGTTAGCATACTGTATTTGTTTTTCTCTTTCTGACTTACTTCACTCTGTATGACAGACTCTAACTCCATCCACCTCATTACAAATACCTCCATTTCATTTCTTTTTATGGCTGAGTAATATTCCATTGTATATATGTGCCACATCTTCTTTATCCATTCATCTGTCGATGGACATTTAGGTTGCTTCCATGTCCTGGCTATTGTAAATAGAGCTGCAATGAACATTTTGGTACATGACTCTTTTTGAACTATGGTTTTCTCAGGGTATATGCCCAGTAGTGGGATTGCTGGATCGTATGGTAGTTCTATTTGTAGTTTTTTAAGGAACCTCCATACTGTTCTCCATAGTGGCTGTATCAATTTACATTCCCACCAACAGTGCAAGAGAGTTCCCTTTCCTCCACACCCTCTCCAGCATTTATTGTTTCTAGATTTTTTGATGATGGCCATTCTGACCGGTGTGAGATGATATCTCATTGTAGTTTTGATTTGCATTTCTCTAATGATTAATGATGTTGAGAATTCTTTCATGTGTCTGTAGGCCATCTGTATATCTTCTTTGGAGAAATGTCTATTTAGGTCTTCTGCCCATTTTTGGATTGGGTTGTTCGTTTTTTTGTTATTGAGCTGCATGAGCTGCTTGTAAATCTTGGAGATTAATCCTTTGTCAGTTGCTTCATTTGCAAATATTTTCTCCCATTCTGATGGTTGTCTTTTGGTCTTGTTTATGGTTTCCTTTGCTGTGCAAAAGCTTTTAAGTTTCATTAGGTCCCATTTGTTTATTTGTGTTCTTATTTCCATTTCTCTGGGAGCTGGGTCAAAAAGAATCTTGCTGTAATGTATGTCATAGAGTGTTCTGCCTACGTTTTCCTCTAAGAGTTTGATAGTGTCTGGTCTTACACTTAGGTCTTTAATCCATTTTGAGTTTATTTTTGTGCATGGTGTCAGGGAGTGTTCTAATTTCATACTTTTACATGTATCTGTCCAATTTTCCCAGCACCACTTATTGAAGAGGCTGTCTTTTCTCCACTGTATATGCTTGCCTCCTTTATCAAAGATAAGGTGACCATATGTGCGTGGGTTTATCTCTGGGCTTTCTATCCTGTTCCATTGATCTATATTTCTGTTTTTGTGCCAGTACCAAACTGTCTTGATTACTGTAGCTTTGTAATATACTCTGAAGTCAGGGAGCCTGATTCCCCCAGCTCCATTTTTCGTTCTCAAGATTGCTTTCGCTATTCGGGGTCTTTTGTGTTTCCATACAAATTGTGAAATTTTTTGTTCTAGTTCTGTGAAAAATGCCAGTGGTAGTTTGATAGGGATTGCATTGAATCTGTAGATTGCTTTGGGTAGTAGAGTCATTTTCACAATGTTGATTCTTCCAATCCAGGAACATGGTATATCTTTCCATCGATTTGTATCATCTTTAATTTCTTTCATCAGTGTCTTATAATTTTCTGCATACAGGTCTTTTGTCTCCTTAGGCAGGTTTATTCCTAGATATTTTATTCTTTTTGTTGCAATGGTAAACGGGAGTGTTTTCTTAATTTCACTTTCAGATTTTTCATCATTAGTGTATAGAAATGCAAGAGATTTCTGTGCATTAATTTTGTATCCTGCTACTTTACCAAATTCATTGATTAGCTCTAGGAGTTTTCTGGTAGCATCTTTAGGATTCTCTCTATATAGTATCATGTCATCTGCAAACAGTGACAGCTTTACTTCTTCTTTTCCGATTTGGATTCCTTTTATTTCTTTGTCTTCTCTGATTGCTGTGGCTAACACTTCCAAAACTATGTTGAATAATAGTGGTGAGAGTGGGCAACCTTGTCTTGTTCCTGATCTTAGTGGACATGGTTTCAGTTTTTCACCATTGAGGACAATGTTGGCTGTGGGTTTGTCATATATGGCCTTTATTATGTTGAGGAAAGTTCCCTCTATGCCTACTTTCTACCGGGCTTTTATCATAAATGGGTGTTGAATTTTGTCGAAAGCTTTCTCTGCATCTATTGAGATGATCATATGGTTTTTCTCCTTCAATTTGTTAATATGGTGTATCACATTGATTGATTTGCATATATTGAAGAATTCTTGCATTCCTGGGATAAACCCCACTTGATCATGGTGTATGATCCTTTTAATGTGCTGTTGGATTCTGTTTGCGAGTATTTTGTTGAGGATTTTTGCATCTATGTTCATCAGTGATATTGGCCTGTAGTTTTCTTTCTTTGTGACATCTTTGTCTGGTTTTGGTATCAGGGTGATGGTGGCCTCGTAGAATGAGTTTGGGAGTGTTCCTCCCTCTGCAATATTTTGGAAGAGTTTGAGAAGGATAGGTGTTAGCTCTTCTCTAAATGTTTGATAGAATTCACCTGTGAAGCCATCTGGTCCTGGGCTTTTGTTTGTTGGAAGGTTTTTAATCACAGTTTCAATTTCAGTGCTTGTGATTGGTCTGTTCATATTTTCTATTTCTTCCTGGTTCAGTCTCGGCAGTTTGTGCATTTCTAAGAATCTGTCCATTTCTTCCAGGTTGTCCATTTTATTGGCATAGAGTTGCTTGTAGTAATCTCTCATGATCTTTTGTATTTCTGCAGTGTCAGTGGTTACTTCTCCTTTTTCATTTCTAATTCTATTGATTTGAGTCTTCTCCCTTTTTCTCTTGATGAGTCTGGCTAATGGTTTATCAATTTTGTTTATCTTCTCAAAGAACCAGCTTTTAGTTTTATTGATCTTTGCTATTGTTTCCTTCATTTCTTTTTCATTTATTTCTGACCTGATCTTTATGATTTCTTTCCTTCTGCTAGCTTTGGGGTTTTTTTGTTCTTCTTTCTCTAATTGCTTTAGGTGCAAGGTTAGGTTGTTTATTCGAGATGTTTCCTGTTTCTTGAGGTAGGCTTGTATTGCTATAAACTTCCCTCTTAGCACTGCTTTTGCTGCGTCCCATAGGTTTTGGGTCGTCGTATCTCCATTGTCATTTGTTTCTAGGTATTTTTTGATTTCCCCTTTGATTTCTTCAGTGATCAGTTCATTATTAAGTAGTGTATTGTGTAGCCTCCATGTGTTTGTATTTTTTACACATCTTTTCCTGTAATTGATATCTAGTCTCATAGCATTGTGGTCGGAAAAGATACTTGATACGATTTCAATTTTCTTAAATTTACCAAGGCTTGATTTGTGACCCAAGATATGATCTATCCTGGAGAATGTTCCATGCGCACTTGAGAAAAATGTGTATTCTGTTGTTTTTGGGTGGAATGTCCTATAAATATCAATTAAGTCCATCTCGTTTAATGTATCATTTAAAGCTTGTGTTTCCTTATTTATTTTCATTTTGGATGATCTGTCCATTGGTGAAAGTGGGGTGTTAAAGTCCCCTACTATGATTGTGTTGCTGTCGATTTCCCCTTTTATGGCTGTTAGTACTTGCCTTATGTATTGAGGTGCTCCTATGTTGGGTGCATAAATATTTACAATTGTTATACCTTCCTCTTGGATCGATCCCTTGATCATTATATAGTGTCCTTCTTTGTCTCTTATAATATTCTTTATTTTAAAGTCTATTTTGTCTGATATGAGAATTGCTACTCCAGCTTTCTTTTGATTTCCATTTGCATGGAATATCTTTTTCCATCCCCTCACTTTCAGTCTGTATGTGTCTCTAGGTCTGAAGTGGGTCTCTTGTAGACAGCATATATATGGGTCTTGTTTTTGTATCCATTCAGCCAGCCTGTGTCTTTTGGTGGGAGAATTTAATCCATTTACATTCAAGGTAATTATAGATATGTATGTTCCTATTCCCATTTTCTTAAATGTTTTGGGTTTGTTATTGTAGGTGTTTTCCTTCTCTTGTGTTTCTTGCCTAGAGAAGTTCCTTTAGCATTTGTTGTAAAGCTGGTTTGGTGGTGCTGAACTCTCTCAGCTTTTGCTTGTCTGTAAAGGTTTTAATCTCTCCATCACATATGAGTGAGATCCTTGCTGGGTAGAGTAATCTTGGTTGTAGGTTTTTCTCCTTCATCACTTTAAATATATCCTGCCACTCCCTTCTGGCTTGCAGAGTTTCTGTTGAAAGATCAGATGTTAACCTTATGGGGATTCCCTTGTGTGTTATTTGTTGTTTTTCCCTTGCTGCTTTTAATATGTTTTCTTTATATTTAATTTTTGACAGTTTGATTAATATGTGTCTTGGCGTGTTTCTCCTTGGGTTTATCCTGTATGGGACTCTCTGTGCTTCCTGGACTTGATTAACTATTTCCTTTCCCATATTAGGGAAGTTTTCAACTATAATCTCTTCAAATATTTTCTCAGTCCCTTTCTTTTTCTCTTCTTCTTCTGGGACCCCTATAATTCGAATGTTGGTGCGTTTAATGTTGTCCCAGAGGTCTCTGAGACTGTCCTCAGTTCTTTTCATTCTGTTTTCTTTATCCTGCTCTGCAGTAGTTATTTCCACCATTTTGTCTTCCAGGTCACTTATCCTTTCTTCTGCCTCAGTTATTCTGCTATTGATCCCATCTAGAGTATTTTTAATTTCATTTATTGTGTTTTTCATCGTTGCTTGGTTCCTCTTTAGTTCTTCTACATCCTTGTTAAATGTTTCTTGCATTTTGTCTATTCTATTTCCAAGATTTTGGATCATCCTTACTATCATTATTCTGAATTCTTTTTCAGGTAGACTACCTATTTCCTCTTCATTTGTTAGGTCTGGTGTGTTTTGACCCTGCTCCTTCATCTGCTGTGTGTTTTTCTGTCGTCTCATTTTGCTTATCTTACTGTGTTTGGGGTCTCCTTTTCACAGGCTGCAGGTTCGTAGTTCCCGTTGTTTTTGGTATCTGTCCCCAGGGGGTAAGGTTGGTTCAGTGGGTTGTGTAGGCTTCCTGGTGGAGGGGACTATTGCCTGTGTTCTGGTGGATGAGGTTGAATCTTGTCTTTCTGGTGGGCACGTCCACGTCTGGTGGTGTGTTTTGGGGTGTCTGTGGCCTTATGATTTTAGGCAGCCTCTCTGCTAATGGATGGGGCTGTGTTCCTGTCTTGCTAGTTGTTTGGCATAGGGTGTCCAGCACTGTAGCTTGCTGGTCGTTGAGTGAAGCTGGGTCTTGATGTTGAGATGGAGATCTCTGAGAGATTTTTGCCGTTTGGTATTACGTGGAGCTGGTAGGTCTCTTGTGGACCAGTGTCCTGAAGTTGGCTCTCCCACCTCAGAGGCACAGCCCTGATGCCTGGCTGGAGCACCAAGAGCCTTTCATCCACACAGCTCAGAATATAAGGGAGAAAAAAATAGAAAGAAAGAAAGAGGATAAAATAAAATAAAATAAAGCTATTATAATAAAAAATAAGAAAAAAAATTATTAAGAGTAAATGTATTCAGAAAAAATTTTTTTTTAATTTTTAAAAATAGATTTATTAATTTTTTATAATAAAAAATAAGAAAAATATTTTTAAGAAAGAAATTTATTAAGAAAAAAATTTAAATTTTTTAAAATAAAAAATATGAAAAAATTTATTAAAAAATTTTTTAATTTCTAAAAATAGGAAATATGGAAAAAATTATTAAGACAACATATATTAGGAAAAAATATTTTTTTTAAGTAAAAAAAAAAAAAAAAAAAAAATGGACGGACCTAACCCTAGGTCTAATGGTGAAAGCAAAGCTATACAGACAAAATCTCACCCAGAAGCATACACATATACACTCACAAAAAAAAGGAAAAGGGGAAATTAATATATCCTGCTCCTAAAGTCCACCTTTTGAATTTGGGATGATTCGTTGTCTATTCAGGTATTCAACAGATGCAGGCACTTCAAGTTGTTTGTGGAGCTTTAATCCGCTGCTTCTGAGGCTGCTGGGAGAGATTTCCCTTTCTCTTCTTTGTTCGTACAGCTCCCAGCGTTCAGCTTTGGATTTGGACCCGCCTCTGCGTGTATGTCGCCTGAGGGCGTCCGTTCCCTGTCCAGACAGAACGAGGTTAAAGGAGCAGCTGCTTCGGGGGCTCTGGCTCACTCAGGCTGGGGGAGGGAGCGGTACGGAGGAGGCGGGGTGAGCCTGCGGCGTCAGAGGCGTCGTGACGTTGCAGCAGCCTGAGGCGCGCCGTGTGTTCTCCCGGGGAAGTTGTCCCCGGATCTCGGGAGCCTGGCAGCGGCGAGCTGCACCGGCTCCCGGGAGGGGCGGTGTGGAGAGTGACCTGTGCTCGCACACAGGCTTCTTGGTGGCGGCAGCAGCAGCCTTAGCGTCTCCTACCAGTCTCTGGGGTCTGCGTTGGTGGCCGCGGCTCACACCCGCCTCTGGAGTTCCTCTAGGCGGCGCTCTGAATCCCCTCTCCTTGCGCACCGCGAAACAAAGAGGCAAGAAAAAGTCTCTTGCCTCTTCGGCGGCTGCAGACCTCCTCTTCGGCTCCCTCCCGGCTCACCGCGGCACGCCAACCCCTTCAGGCTGTGTTCACGCTGCCAACCCCAGTCCTCTCCCTGCGATCCGACCAAAGCCTGCGCCTCAGCTCCCAGCCCCGCCCGCCCCGGCGGGTGAGCAGACAAGCCTCTCGGGCTGTTGAGCGCTGCTCGGCGCTGAGCCTCTGTGCGGGAATCTCTCCGTTTTTCCCTCTGCGCCCCTGTTGCTGTGGGATCCGCGCTGATAGCCGCGGCTCGCACCCGTCTCTGGATTTCGTTTAGGCAGCGCTCTGAATCCCCTCTCCTTGCGTGCCGCGAAACAAAGAGGCAAGAAAAAGTCTCTTGCCTCTTTGGCAGCTGCAGACTTTTTCCCAGACTCCCTCCCGGCTAGCACCAAAGCCCGAGTCTCAGCTCCCAGCCCCCGCCCGCCCCAGCGGGTGAGCAGACAAGCCTCTCGGGCTGGTGAGTGCTGGTTGGCGCGGAGCCTCTGTGCGGGAGTCTCTCTGCTTTGCCCTCCGCACCCCTGTGGCTGCGCTCTCCTCCGCGGCTCCGAAGCTTCCCCCCTCTGCCACCCGCAGTCTCTGCCCGCAAAGGGGCTTCCTAGTGCCTAGAAACCTTTCCTCCTTCACGGCTCCCTCCCGCTGGCGCAGGTCCCGTCCCTATTCTTTTGTCTCTGTTATTTCTTTTTTCTTTTACCCTACCCAAGTACGTGGGGGTTTTCTTGCCTTTTGGGAGGTCTGACGTCTTCTGCCAGCGTTCAGTGGGTGTTCTGTAGGAGCAGTTCCACGTGTAGATGTATTTCTACTGTATCTGTGGGAAGGAAGGTGATCTCCGCGTCTTACTCTTCCGCCATCTTGCCCCTACCTAGAGAAATATTAGTTTCAATTGTGACCCTATTTTGACCTTCCACTTCCTGTGATCCTAAAAATATGGATTACATATATATATAATATAATAAGACTTTATAGAGCCCTGGGGGTTAGTAAGTAAAGAAAGAAGCCTTGTTTGTCCTTATTACAGCCATGTCCTCAGGGCCTAGCTGTTTATGTCATGTCTTCAACAAATTTGTATTACTCTCAGATTTCAATATATTTGATTCAAAGATCACTTGACAAATAATTACAATATTTAAGAAGGGTACTATATAACAAGTAAAATTATAAGATAAATGCAGTACCTACCTTTCACTGCCTTTTGTTCTAATATGAATTTATTAGCTATATTCTATTAATGAGTTCCTATGCAATGTCTTGATGCTTTCAGGGGACACCAGGATCTTACAAAAATATTTCATGTATATTTATATGTATATATATATTTATGCATAAAACATGTTGAGTGGGAACCAGTTGCATCTCCTTATAGCTGCTGAGGAAGACTAGCTTACAAAAATAAATTATAAAAAGACCCTTTGAAATAGCTTGATGATTGTATTGTCACCCACCAAGTTATCCAACCAGAAATCAAAAACAAGCATTGCCAATCCTATCAACACTGCTGACACCTAGTTCAACCATCCACACTTCATTGTGAATAATGACAATAGCTTCTTCACTGCTCTTCCTGTCTCCAGTCTTATCCTTTCCAGTATATTCTCCCACAGTGCTATCATACTAACTATCAAATCTTATTCTCCTGCTCAAACTTGATTTCAATGGTTCCTTCATCATCTGGGCCCTTCACTCCCTGTTTGTCTTCTATATTCCAGGAATAAACAAGTATTTGCAGTGCCCATTTCACACAGAATTTTCTCCTAACTCCACCATGCTTTTGATCATGATTTTCACTGGACTTTGAATTCCTTTCCTTTGCACATTTGTTACACACTTTTATACTTCTCCAAAGACTCTATTCTACTTCCATTTTACCATATACATATTTCTCATTATAATTACAATTGTATTTTACTGATATTTTTGGCTTACATATTTTTGTTTTCCATGAACTATAAGTTCCTTGAGGACTGGGACATAGTCTTTTCATCTATGTATCGCTCATATATGGGTGAAGTCCATATTCTCAACTGTAAATAGGGTAATATTTATCTCATGGTTATTTAAAAAAATAAATGGATTAAAACAAAGGAGGCCTTTAGATTAATGCCTGATGCATGGTGTACACTCACACATAGGAAGGCTCAATACTATAAAGATGTAGAGTTTCTCAAATTTACTTAAAACTTAAAGAAAGTGCAACTGAAACTCTGAATTTTCAGAGATTTTTAATAAGCTGATCCTAAAATTATATGAAGAATAAAGTTCCAAGAATTGTCAAGAGTTTTACCAAACTCTTGAAGATAATAACAAAGATGGTTTAAGTCTAGGTAATAATTATTGAAAAAAGCTATACTAATTAAATTCAGGTGGTATTTGCACAGGGCTATAGACTACTATAATAAAATACACAATCATAAATAGATTTGACAACTTGAAATATAACAGAAGTGGCATTACATGTCAGAGGGGAACTGATGGATTATTTAATAAATGGTCTTAGCTGGGACAGCTGGATATTTATATTAAAAGTTCCTTCCTCGTATCAAATCTCAATTACATCCTGATAAATGAAATATCCAAATGTGAAAAGTAAAATTAAACATTAAAAAATAAATATATGTGAACCTCAAACTGCTCTAGAAACCTCTTTTAAAAATAATGGAAGGACATCAAGATGGTAGAGTAAAATAATGCTGGGCTCACCATCCTTCATGAATACATCAAAACTTTAAATACATATAGAGTGAATCTCACTGAAATCAAGCTGGGGACTAGCAGAACAGCTCTTCTACAACCAAGTTTGTAAGGAAAGATCCACACAGGTTTGGGTAGAAAGGAAGAAGAAGTGATATGATCAGAACCTGCACTCCTAGTGGGGGACACAGAAGAGGAAGCAGATATCTTAGGCTCAGTGATCCTCCTGGGGAGTGAGAAGTTTGAGCCATATATTAGGCACCTCAGCTCTGGGGTTGAAGACTGTGAAAATGAGCCTCCTTAGCTGGTTTGGAAACGAATGGAGCTTACTGGAAGGTTATGAGAAACAGAGATTCTACTCTTGAAGAGCATGTACACAGATCTGCTTACTCCTGATGACAGCACAGAGGTAACAGATTGAAAACTGCCTGGAGATTTCGTCCACTTGCCAGGATTGTCCTAGCATATCCCCCAGCCTGCACTAGACTGCTCTAGCCCCTCTTGCTCTGGTGCTGCTCTCCACTAGGGCCAAGGCTGCAATTGCTGACAGGAGCATGAACACTTAGAGGAAATGGAGCTGGCTTGAATCTGACTCTACTCCAAATCAGAGCTGAGTCAGCCATTTCCAATATATGTGCCCCCATCCACATTTAGGCTGAACAAAACTAGCTCTAAGGTGGAGAATGACACTGCCAATAGGAGTTAACCATCTCAGTAGTGTGGCAAAAACACCTCCCGTCCTGACTCCGCCTCTAATCAGGCACAAACACCAGGGAAAAAAGTGAAGCCAGCACAGAAATGCCACCTCAAGCCCTCAGGCTCCAGCCATGTCTCAAACAAAGGCAGAGACTGCCAGCATGCCTGGAAGAAACCCAGCTCTCTCAGGGATCTTGCTCCAGCCTCTCAATCCCCAAACCCAAACTGAAACTCCTGATAGGGAAGTTTCAGTCATTCAGCATAGCAGAAGCCCCGGGTTGCACCTGTCTCTAGCTGTAGCCCCTCCAAGTCCAGTTCTACCTTCTACCAAGGCAGTGGCTACCAGCACACCAGTGGGGAAGATATATTCTATGTTCATTTCAGATCCAGCTCTTCCACTAAAGCCACTGGCCACATGCAGACTGCATAGGGACACTCCCATATATGGTCTTACCTTCAAGACTAACATAGTAACTGTTTTACCTAATTTCTTAGAGACTGAGAAAATTAAACAAAATGAGAAGACAGAGGAGTTCATTTCAAATGAAAGACAAAAGAACCCCTGAACAAAACTTTAGTGAAGCAGAGATGAATAATTTAACAGATGAAACGTTAAAAGCAATAGTAATAAAACTGCTAACTGAACTTGGGAAAATAATAGATGAACACCATGAGAATTTTGACACAGAATTAGAAATTATAAAAAGAAAAAATCAGAGATGAAGAATATAATAACTGAAATGAAAAAAACACTAAAAGGAATTAACAGCAGACTAGGTGATACAGAAGAATCCATAAGCAATCTGGAAGGTAGAATAATGGGAATCACCCAATAAGAACACAAAAAGAAAAACAAACTTTAACAAATGAGAATAGTTAAGGGACCCTTGGGACAATATCATGTATACCAACATTTGCATTACAGGGGTCTCAGAGAGAGAAGAGAGAATGTTTTTGATTAAATTATGGCTGAAAACTTCCCAAAACAGAAGAAGGAAACAGATATCCTGGTTCAGAAAGCACAGAGACTTCCAAATAAGGTGAACCCAAAGAGACCCAAACTGAGACAAATCATAACTGTAATGGCAAAATTAAAGATAAAGAGATAATTCTAAAGGCAGCAAGAGAAAATCAAAGATTCACATACAACAAAAATTCTCAAGGTTACCAACTGATTTTTCAGCAGAAAAGTTTCAGGCCAGAAGGGAATGGCATGCTATATATAAAGTGCTGAAAAGGAAAGGAAAAGCCTACAACTTAGGATACTCTACTCAGCAAAACTTTCATTCAGAACTGAAAGACAGATAAAACGCTTCTCAGGCAAGCAAAAAATTTAAAAGTTCATCAATACTAAACTTACCTTACAAGAAGTGTTAAAAAGTTCTCCTAGAGTGAAAAAGAAAGGCTGCAACAAGAAAGAAGAAATTATAGGAAGGGAAAATCCCACTGGTAAAGGCAAATATATAGTAAGGGCTGTGGATCAAGTATTTAAATAAGCTAGTACAAAGGTGAAAAGAAAAAAAAAATTGTAAAATTAACGATAACTACAATAAAGAGTTAAGAGATCAACATGAAGATGTCACCTATGACATCAAAACCACAAAATGCATGGAGGTGGTAAAAATTTTAGAGCATTTAGAATATGTTTGAACTTAAATTACTATCAGTTTCAATCAAGTAGATATGTTATAGGTCAATATATATGAACTACATGGTAACCACAAATCAGAAACCTACAATAAATACACGAAAACTAGAGAGAAAGGAAAACAAACAAAACACTAAATAATCAAACCACAAGGGAATAGACTAAAAGAAGAAAAAAAGTAAAGTACTACAAAAACAATCAGAAAACAAATAATAATGTGGCAATAAGTACATACTTATCAATAACCACCTTAAGTGTCAATGAAATATATGCTGCAATCGAAAGCCATAGGATGTCAGATTGGATAAAAAATAGACCCATGTATATGTTGCTTACAAGAGACTCACTTCACAGCTAAAACACACAAACAGAATAAAAGTGAGGAGATGGAAAATATATTTCATGAAAACAGAAACAACAAGAAAGCAGGGGTAGCAAAACTCATATCAGACACAGGGGACCTTAAATCAAAGTCTATAACAAAATACAAGGAAGAACATTATATAATTATGAAGAGATAAATACAAGAAGGGGATATAACTTTTGTTAACATATATGCACCTGACATAGGAGCATCTAAATTCATAAAACACATATTAACAAATATAGAAGGAGAAATTAACAATAATACATTAATAGTAGGGGACTTTAACACCCCAATTACATCAATGAACATGCAGAAAGAAAATCAATAAGGAAAGAGTGATCTTAAATGACATATTAGAGCAGTTGAATTTAATGGATATATACAGGACATTTCATCCCAAAATAGCAGAATACATGCTCTTGTCAAGCGCATAAGTAACACTGTCCAGGATACGTCACATGCTAGGTCACAAAATAAGTCTCAGCAAATTTAAGAGGATACAAGTTATATCAAGCATTTTTTGCAGACCACAATGATACAAAACTAGACAACTAGAACAGGAAGAAAATGGGAAAAATGCAAATGTGCAGAGTAAATGACATGTTACTAGAAAACCAATGGGTCAATGAAGAAATCAAAGAGGAAATCAAAAAATACCTCAAGACAAATTAAAATGGAAACAGAACACTCTGGAATCTATGGGATGCAACAAAATAAGTACTAACAGGGAACTTGATAACAATAAAAAGACCTTTGTCAAGAAACAAGAAAAGTCTCAAATAAACAACCTAACTTACAATCTAAAAGAATTAGAAAATGTGAAACAAAGCCCAAAGTCAACAGATGGAGGGAAATAATAAAGATCAGAGAAAAAAAAAATGGAAAAGATCAATGAAACCAAGAGCTATTTTTTTTGAACAGATAAGCAAAATTGATTAATCTTTAGCCAGGCTCACTAAGAAGAAAAGCAGGAGGACCTAAATAAACAAAATAAGAAATGAAAATGGAGAAATTAAAGCAATATGACAGAGACACAAAACATCATAAGGGGACACTATAAACGGTTATATGCCAACAAATTGGACAACCTAGAAGAAACAGATAAATTCCTAGAAAACTACAACCTTCAGAACCAAATCATGAAGAAACAGATTATCTGAACAGGCCAATCACTAGTAGTGAAATTGAGTTAGTAATAAAAAAAAAAAAAATCGTAGCAAACAAAAGTCTAGAACCAATGGCTTCACAGGGAAGGGCTAATAACCATCCTTCTCAAACTATTAAAAAAATTGAAGATGAGGTATTACTAACAAATTCATTTTATGAGTCTACCATAATGCTGACAAAAACCAGACAGACATTGCAAAAAAAGTAAAACTACAGGCCAATACCTCTGATGAATATAGATGCAAAAATCCTCAACAGAATATTGGCAAACCAAACTCAACAATATATAAATAGGATCATATATCATGATCAAGTGGGATTTATTACAGGGATTCAAGGATGCTTCAGTATCCAGAAATCAGTCAGTGTTATATACCACACTGACAAATTAAAGAATAAAAACATTTGATCAACTCAATAGATTCAGAAAAAGCATTCACAAAATACAACACACATTCATGAATAAAACTCTCAACAAGTTGGTATGGGGGAACATATCTCAATATAATAAAAGTCATTTATGACATACCCACAGCTAACTTCATACTCAATGGTGAAAAACTGACATTTTTCCTCTAAAATCAGGAACAAGACAAGGATGCCCAATATTGCCACTTGTATTTAACATAGTATTTGAAGTCCAAGACACAGCAATCTACAAGAAAAAGAAGTAAAAGATATTCAAACAGAAATGGAACAGATAAAACTGTCACTAGTTGTAGATGACATTAAACTACATATAGAAAACCCTATTGTCTCCACCCAAAAATATTTTAGAACTAATAAATGAATTTAGTAAACTTTCAGGATACAAGATTAATATATATATATATGTGTGTGTGTGTGTGTATATATATATATATATATATATATACACATACATATAAATCTGTTGCTTTTCTACACAATAACAATAAACTATCAAAAAGAGAAAGCAAGAAACCAATTCCATTTAAAAAAGCTACAAATGGAATGGAATAAATTAGCCATGGAGGTGAAAGTTGTATACTCTGAAAACTATAAGACCTTGATGAAGGAGATTGAAAATGATACAAAGAAATGGAAAAATACCCTGTGTTCATTCATTGGAAGAATAATTATTGTTAAAAGGTAAACACTCCCCAAAGCAACAGATTAATGCAATGACTATCAAAATACCCATTTTCCACAAAACTATAACAAATAATTCTACAGTTTGTATGGAACCACGAAAGACCTCTTAATAGCCAAAGCAATCTTGAAAAAAAAAGACTAAGGCTAGAGATACCATGTTCCCTGACTTCAGATGGTATATAAATATATATTAACCCAAACAGAATGGACCAGTACAAACACACACAAATAGATCAGTGGAACAGGACAGAAAGCCCAGATATAAATCCATGCAATTATGATTAATTAATCTATGACAATGGAGGAAAATATATATAAAAGACAGTCTCTTCAATAAGTGGTTCTGGAAAAACTAGGCAGCTACATGTAAAAGATTGAAATTAGAACATTTGTATCATACCATATAAAAAATGAACTCAAAATTTATGAAAGACTTAAAATGTGAGAATAAAAACCATAAAACTCCTAGAAGAGAACATAAAGCATGCTGACATAAATTGTAGCAATACTTTTTTGGCTCTGTCTCCTCAGGCAAAGGAAACAAAAGCAAAAATAATGAAATGGAACATAATTAAACTTAAAAGCTTCTGCAGAGCAAAGGAAAACATCAACAAAATGAAAAGACAATTTGCTGAATGGGAGAAACTATTTGCAAATGATATGTCCAATAACAGGTTGATATTGAAAAGATATAAACAACTCAGTTAAATCAATATCAAATCATCAAACAATCCAATTAAATAATGGGCAGAAGACCTGAATATATATTTTCCAAAAAAGACATACAGATGGCCAAAAGGCACATGAAAAGATACTCAACATCACTAATCATAAGGGAAATGCAAATAAAAACCACAGTGAGATATCAACTCAACATATCAGAATGACTATTGTCAAAAAAGATAACAAATAATATATGTTGGTTAGGACATGGAGAAATAGAACCCCAGTATATTGTTGGTGGATATGTAAATAAGTATAACCAGTATGAAAATCAGCATGGATGCTCCTCCTCAAATTAAAAATTGAACTACCATATCATCCAGCAATTTCTGGGTATTTATTCAAAGAAAACATAAACACTAATTCAAAAGATATATGCACTCGTTTGTTCATTGTAGTATCATTTACAATAGCCAAGATATAGATGCAACCTAAGTGTTCACCAACAGATGAATGGATAATATATATATTATATATATATAATAATATAAATATATATAGATTACTCAGTCATTAAAAATAATGAAATTTTGCTATTTGAAACAACATGGTTGGACCTGGAGAGTATTATATTTAGTGAAGTAAATCAGACTGACAAATACAAATAGTGTATGTTTTCACTTATATGTGGAATCTAAACAAATGAATGAATACAATAAAACAGAAACAGAGTCATAGAGAGAAAAAACTAGTGGTTACCAAAGGTGAGAGGGGTAAGCGAGGGGTGAGATAGGGGAAGATTTTAAGAGGTACAAACTACTAGGTATAAAATAAATAAAACATAGGGTGTAATGTAAATGGATTATAATCTATAAAAATATTGAATCACTATGTTTTACACCTGAAACTAATATAACGTAAATCAACTATACTTCAAGAAAAAGAAAAAGAATAAAAAAAAAAAGAAAAGAAAAAGAATAAATAAATAAATAAATAAATAAATAAATAAATAAATGTTTCTTTATGTTCTTGGAATGGAGAAGTATTTCTTTAATGGTAATAGTATTACAGCTACTACTACTACTACTAACAATTATAACAACTAATGCTCAGTGAGAGTACTGTGTCCTAGGCCTTGTTTTAATCACTTGACATATTCTAATAGTTCAGTTCTCAAGACAACCTTAGAAATAAATTCTACTACCATCACTATTTTCATATGAGGAGGTCACATTTAACTTTCAAAAGCATGTGTGGAAGAGGTGAGTTTTTAATCCTGTCAGGCTGTCTCCTGAGTCCATACACTTTAATGGCTGCTATGTACAAGGTATAAGCCATAAAGAAAAATATTAACCAATGTGAATTCATCAAAATTAAAAACTTATGAATAGCAGCCACCACATA
Source organism: Balaenoptera ricei (assembly GCF_028023285.1). Lineage (NCBI taxonomy): Eukaryota > Metazoa > Chordata > Mammalia > Artiodactyla > Balaenopteridae > Balaenoptera > Balaenoptera ricei. The sequence goes on from NC_082655.1 coordinate 50,273,353, forward strand.
ATGGGAAAATATAGAAAATATCATGTATATTAAATATAAAGTATTACATATTAATTGGAAAAATGACCTAGATATTAGGTAAAAATATGAATATGCGTGTTACACAAAAGAAAACTCAAATATCCAATAAATACATGATCAACTTCCCTAATGGTGAGAAAATTTAAATTAAAATCACAAGATCGCACTTTATGCTCAAATTAGTACTAAGTTTTGGCAAAGATGGAGGGAAGTGTTGAATTAATATGCACTGCTGGTAGGAGTGCAAATTGATAGAATCACTTTGGAAAGCAGTACCTAGTGAAACTGACAATATGCATAATGCATAAAAACCCAGAACTTTTATTTCTAAATATTTAGAGAGGTATCTTCATTTACACAAGACAATATATATAAATGTTTATTAAAATAATATTCATGAGTCTTAAAAAGTATAAATAGCCCAACTATCCTTTAGTAGAATGACTTAGAGTTTTAAACAATATTTTATTCATGTAGATATACTACAATGTCAGGAGAATCTAACTAAGTATTAAAGGCAGGACTTTTCCTCCCAAGTTTTTGTATTTTCATTGGTGTCTTGCAGACAATTTCTATTAGAAACTGTGTTCTAAAACTCCGTAAACCTCTACCACTGACTGTCACAAAAACTTGTATTTGTTCTTCCCAAACTCAATTAAGGAGGCTCTTTCCTCTTAACACATATATTTGTTTTAGATTTTTGAATTTACATTATGTTTATAATGAGAAATTATTTATTTTGAATTCTGATATAGTGGTTGAAATGTTGAGCATCTGCCACTGAGAAGAAAGGAATACACTGTAGGAAAATTAACCTCTTCTACCCCTCTTACTTTCCAAGAATTATTAGACAGTTATAAATACAGAGAAAATTCAGTATGTTTTTAAATTAAGAAAGAAAAGCCTACAAGTTACTATTACAAAATAGAAAATCAATTTTGTAATGGAACGTTAAGGGATATGTCAGAGAATTTGAGTCACAGGCCATTCAAAATTCAACTGATGTCTTAAACTTGGTTGCCTGGAAACAGACTCTGAGATGCATGTTTGCATATAAAAGCATTCTGGGAAGGGGTCTTGGGCAATACACCACTAAAACAATGAGGAAAGTAGGAAATGGCAGTAGGAGAAACTCACCAGCAGTGCATGTGCAACTGAGGCCTTAGCCAATCTTATTGCATGTTTTGGGGTTGGCATGATCTTTCAAAGATGTCTCAAGTTTATGTAGTCTCTCATCAGCCAGTCATTGCCAATTGCCACCCTCTGGTAGGGAGTGTAACCTTGTACAAGGTGGTTCCCTTTGGCCAAGGGCAAACTCATGAAGGAAGTAGATGTTGAGGCATCAGTAGCTACTCCCAGAGGCTGGGAGTTGGGGACATTGGCAATGAATAGGGAGTCTGTGTTGAGCACTGCGTTCTGACTGTAATGATATCCATGCTCACACCTACCCTATCTTTGATCTCCCCCCTTCAAGAGATAGGAATCTGATTGAGTAAGAGAAGTTCAGCAGTGAAGCTAAGCTTGGGGATACGTTAAAAAATAAATAAAATAAAAGAGCATCAGTTTCATAGATTATATGGGAATAAGAGAGTTGAGAGTTCATAGGATTGTTTTTAAAACCTCATTAGAATATTCACTCACCAACATGACTACATCAGAGCAACTGCCTAAATTGTCACTTTGACATGTCTCATATCTACAAGGATATTTCACAAGTGATACAGATCCCAATGGCAGCAGGGATGTGGGGAGAACAGAACCCATTATTGAATATAGATGTTCAATTTTAATAAGTTTCCTTCCTTGATCTCAATGACTTTGTTGAACTTCCTTAATTTTTTGGTGGGATTCTTTCATCCTTCCATTACTAGATAAAATTTTTCTAATGAGCTTTCTCAAATAGTTTAATGCTATTTCTACTTCTTTTTGAAATAAATAAAATATTTATGAAATGAAAGGATGAGCTAGGTTTTTTTAAATTTACAAATTTGCAAATTTGCAAATACTGATCAGATGCTAGCTTCCTGATTATGAGAGCATTATTGGAATCAATGTCTACTCAGATGAAATACCCACAGATACTTATATTTGATGAATTGATATAAATTCCTAAAGAGTAATCCTATTTTATGTTAGTTTGTTCAGATTAATGATTCTGTGATTCTAAGCCTAGAATGTGGCCTAATGGTAAAAGCATCCATTTTAAATCAGACAGACCTAGGTTATATTTTGAATATATTTTTTATTAGCTTTGTTATGTTCAGAAAATAATTTAACCTCCTTAAGCAGTAATTTCCTCATCTGTAAATTGTGGATAATGATAGGATTTATTTTACAGAGTTTTTAATTATACATAATACCTGGCATATGAAAGACTCATTAAATGTTAATTGTCTTCCTTCCTTTATGAACAATTTAATTAAAAGTCAATTGGGATTGCACCATCAACATCTGAAAATGTTTAAAGAAATGGGACGTCAGGGCCAAGAGTCCTGGAGAAGGCTGTATAAAGTTTATTCAAGCTTAAAGAAACATTAAAGTTGTCTTGGGCAATATACAGAAAACTGTTTTTGAAAAACATTCATAAGTCCCCCATATCCACTTCTATTAGCAAATTTAAAGGAGTAAACAATCTCATAACTTCCACATCTCACTCATTGCACTTTTGTGACTCTTAGCCTTTTTTTTTTAAATGGTATATTATATTAAGAGGGACAGGAAATCACACTGTATTATTTTGTCCATATCTGTACTTCCTAAGTATGGCCATGATATTCATATTCTATTAGGAATAGATTTATTGCTTTATTTAAATATTTTAAATAGAAAAAGAGGGTTGATCAGAGTTTACATTAAAAAATACAAATTAAAGCTAACTTTTTTTCAAAATATCTTAAAAGACATTTAAACATTTGTTCTTCTCTCCCTAGATAGGGATAAAACATACAAAAGGTAGATGGAAAAAAAGTAAATGGAAAAATTATACAGTAGTTTTCTAGGAAATTCACAGTTTGTTAAAACAGATTAACTTCTAGATCTCTGAAGTAGTTAATATATGGTACACTTGATAACAAAAACAGTTAACTGAGGAACAGAGCTAAAACATGTTAAGTTATATTGTGTATTTTCTAAATTTACAATCATTTCTAAAAATTGTCATAAGTAGTGTGGATTTTTATCTTGGAAGAAGATAAATATATTTATACATGATATAAAGCATGGGGAAGAATATAGAAAATAAAAGTGCTGTACACAATAAAAGCGTGGAGAGTGGGAAACGAAGAACAATTTATTTAAAGTATATTCAGATCATCCAAACACTGCTACATTAATCTAACTTTTTTAACATCAATAATATAAATTATGGATTATAATAATACAACCAAGCTAGAAATCTTAGAACTTTAAGACCTTTAAGGTGTTCAAAACAAACAAATTCTTTCAAAATAAACAAATTCTATAATGCTAAATACATTTTACAATAAGTTCTTTTTCTTTTGCAATCTTAGAAGAGGCAAGAATAACTTTCAGTAGAGCTTTATTATTGATTGTAAAATCACAGACCTTATCCTTTTCAAGGCTGAAATGATGATGGAATTTAAAATTCTTGGCAAATAATTCAAGATCATGTACTGATGCAGTTAAAAATTAATCTTGTGAACTATGGGATTTCAGCAGGCAGAAAGGAATCGAGACAGTGAGAGAAGCTGCCATAATGCCTAATTTATATGCTGGGTTATAAATTGAAATGCCTAGAACTTACCGTAGAGTTATGGAACCTTTCATTATGAGCATTTTTTTCTGAGATCTACTTCCCTTTTCTTTATTTTTCTCCTCACTCTTCACCCGTCTTATTAAACCCATATTGACTGCTTACCAACTTACTCTTCTCCCTAAAGAACATGCTATATTCTTGCCTCAGTTAGTTGATTGTCCTTTTGACTACCATAAGCATTTTCTTATACAGGAAAGACATTGGGAGAAGAAAAGGAGAGCAAAGAATATCTCAGATTATCAGACTAGAAAAATAAAGAGTTATTTATAAAAATCACCCATAAAGATATTGAAATTCTGACAAATTTCTTTTTGCTTTATAAAAAAACTTTTATTGAAATATAATAAACATGCACATTTCTTTCACCATGCAGACAAACCCATGCAATTATACCAAGAAACAAAAAAACTCCAGGACCCAATAACCTCCTATGTGTTCCTCCTAGACACTACCTTCATAATTTCTAATATACATTAGCTCTGTTGGTTTTTGTACTTTATATAAGTGGAATCATGCAGTTTATGTTTATTTATGTCTGGCTTATCTCACTCACTCCACAACATTAAACTTTCATCTATTTTAAGAGTAATTGTAAACAATTCATCCCCAGTTTCGTATACTGTCCAATAGTGTGAACACCAAAATGTACTTATCCCTTCAAATACTGATGAGTATTTATGTGTTTCCAGAGTGAAACATTATAAATAATATTGCTCTGAACATTCTAATGTATTAGAATGTTTACATATGTATTCATTTGTGTTATATATTACATTGGGTTGTGAGACATACATATGTTTGACAGTAGTAGATAAGTGGTTTTCCAAAGTGGTTTTACTAATTTATATTCATATGGGAATCTATGACAATTTCAGGTACTCCACATACTTGCCAAAATTGTATTTTCTGCCTTTTTAAAACTTTAGACATTATGATAAATGCGTAGTGATTTATCATTCTGATTTTCATTTTCATTTCCCTGTTGACTAACTACCTATTCACATGTCTGTTAGTCATTTGTATATATTCTTTTATAAACTGGGTCATGTTTTTCTCATTGATTAGTAGGTATTCTTTATGTAACCTCTATGTGAGTAATATTGTTTGTAAAATCACGGTACATATGAATTGCAAATATCATATCTTCTCTCAACATTTGAGTTGACTTTTCATTTTCTTAATGGTGTCTTTTGATGTACAGTGTATCAGTTTTTAAAATCTTATGTTAGTGCTTTCTTATGTCCTCAAGAAATCTTTGCCTACTCCAAAGTCACAAGGTGGTTCTCCTTTGTTTACTGCTAGAAGATTTATCATTTAATTTTCACATTTGGATTTACAGTCCATCTGGACTGGATAGTGGTCCAGATATTCATCCAAATGATTTAGAACCATTTTTTGAAAATATTAGTTTTCTCTCCACTCTACTGCAAATAAGATAACCATACAGTGGGGTCTGTTTTGTGTTCTCTATTCTATTCCATTGGTCTGATTTTCTATTATTGCACCAATGTCACACTGTCTTACTGTAGCTTTATGATAGTTCTTCTTATCTGGTAGTATAATTTGTCCTCTCTTGTTCTTATTTAAGCTAGATTTGCCTACTCTTGTTTGGTCCTCTACATTTTATATAACTTTTAGAATCAGGTTTCCATTTTCTGCAAAAGAAAACCTACTGACATTTTTATTGGGATTGCATTGAATCTATGGATTAATTTGGGAAGAATTGGCATATTTACAATATTAAAGTTACTAATTGATGATTATATCTGTTTACTTAGATTTTCTTTAATTTTTAATGACAACAGTTTTTAATGAAAGGTCTTACACAATTTAATTAGATTTATTGATATATAATATTTTCATTTAAAACATTTTTTCTGTGTGTTGCTTATCTACTGAAACATAATTGAGTTTTTCAATAGACCTTGAATCCTGTAACCTCAATAAAGTTGCTTATTAATTCTAGTAGTTTGTAGATTCCTTCTTCCCCTACTTCCAACTTCTGTATACAAAATATTGTCTGGGAATTGTGACAGTTTTCTTTCTTCCTTTCTAATCACTATGGCTTTTTTGTTCTTCTTGCTTTATTGCACTGGCTGGGAAATATAGTTTGTGTAGAGGTAATGCTAGTGAATATTATTGTCTCAAACACATATCAGGAAGAAAATTTTAAATATTTCTTCATTAAATATGAGGTTTGCAGAGGCTTTTTTTTATCAGATTGAGAACTTTCCTGCCTATTTTAATTTGTTAATTTTTAGTAGGTTGTGAATTTTACTAAATACTCATCCTATAATTTATTTTATTTTATTTTCTTCATCTACTTTTTTAATGCGTATGACTCCAAATCCAATATGTTGGATTTCCTCAAACCAAACCTGAGAGAAGTATAGATATGAAAACTCTTCATTTGAAAATATTCCTCTGAGAAACCAATAGCAGAATGGGTAAATTTGACCGCACACAGGTAAAACATCAAACTAATTTTATAGTGGGTAACTTTATATCAGTACTGCAAGGAAGGTCTAGAGACAGTGTAGGTAACACCTCAAAGTTGTTTCTTTCTAGTGCAAGGAAAGTGTAACATTTATGTTGGCTACATATCTCACTGATTAAGTATTGCACAGGGTTGGGGGGGAGTCACCTTATATTCTTTGTGAGTCTAAGGGTATCAGCAGTCTGAGGGCATATTCCTGACAAAGAAATACAGGTGCTAACTCTTTAGAGTGAAACCTTGGGTAGTAAAGAAAAGGGTAAAGCAACCTGAAGGAGTATGGATGGAGCACTGACATCTGCTGAAGTGAATTACATACCTAACATGCATATCTGAAACAAATCCCATTTGGTCATGATATAGTATCCTTTTTATAGATTGTTAAACTTATTAAGGCAGGAAGCGTTTTGTATCCAGTTTAGCTCTTCTTGCTCAAGATTGCTTTGGTTATGCAGTATTTTTAAAGTTCCATATGAATTTTACAATGGTTTTTTTTTCTTTTTCTTTTTCTGTAAAATGCCTTTGGAATTTCGATACAAATTGTTTTGAGTCTGTAGATCACTTTGAGTTATATGGACATTTTAACAATATTAATTCTTCAAATCCATGAACAGAGAATTTATTTCCATTTATTTGTGTCTTCTTCAATTTCTTTTATTAATGTCTTGTAGTTTTCCATATACAGGTTTTTCACCTCCTTGGTTACATTTCTTCCTTGGTATTTTATTTTTTTGACCCAACAGTAAATGAGATTGTTTTCTTAATTTCTCTGACATATTTTGTTATTGATGTGTATAAATGCAACAGATTTTTGTGTATTGCTTTTGTATCCTGAAACTTTACTGAATTTATTAGTTCCAACAGTTTTTTTAATGGAATCTTTAGGATTTTCTATATACAGTTGACTTGAGCTACAGGGGGTTTGAACTGCATGAGTCCACTTATCCATGGATGTTTTTCCAGTGGTAAATACTATAGTATTACATAATCCGAAATTGGTTGAATTTGTGGATGTAGAACCATGGATACTAAGGAACCGCATATTCGGAGGGCTGACTACTAGTTATATGCAGATTTTTGACTGTGTGGAGGGTCAGCACACTTAAGTCACACATTGTTTAAGGGTTGACTCTATAATATCATGTCATCTGCAAATTGTTGTGGTTTTACTTCTTCCTTTCCAATTTGGATGTCTTTGATTTTTTTCTTGCCTAATTTCCCTGGCTAGGACTTCTAATGCTGTGTTGAATAAAAGTGGTGAGAATGGGCATCTTTGTCTTGTTCTTGATCTTAGAGGAAAAACTGTTTTTCACCATTGAGTGTGATGTCAGTAATGGGTTTGACATATATGGTATTTATAATGCTGAGGTATATTTATTCTCTACCCAATTTTTTTAGAATTTTAATCATGAAAGGATATTGAATTTTGTCAAATAGTTCCTCTGAATCTATTGAGATGGTCATGTGATTTTCACCCTTTACCCTATTAATGTGGTACATCACATTTATTAATTTGTGTATGTTGAACCACACTTGCATTCCAGGGATAAATGCTACTTGATTGTGGCATATACTATTTTTAATGTACTAGTGTATTCAGTTGGATAGTATTTTGTTGAGGATTTTTGCATCTATATTAAGGGATAAAAGGGATATTGGTTTATACTTTTCTTATAGTATCCTTGTCTGGCTTTGCTTGCCTTGTCATTCTCTTCAATTTTTTGAAAGAATTTGTGGAGTATTGTCATTAATTCTTCTTTAAATATTTGGTAGACTTCACCAGGGAAGCCATTTGGTCTGGACTTTTTATGCTGGGAGGAATCTGATTACTGACTCAATCATCTTTGTTGTTATTGGACTGTTCCAATTTTCTATTTCTTCATGACTCAGTTTTAGTAGGTTGTATCTTTCTAGGAGTTAATCCATTTAAAAACATTATCCAATTTGTAGGCATATAATTGTTCATAGTAGTCTCTTATGGTTTTATGTATTTCAATGGTATTTGTTGTAATTTCTCCCCTTTTATTTCTGATTTTATTTGTCTTCTCTCTTTTTTCTTAGTTAATCTAGCTAAAACTTTGTGAATTTTGTTTATCTTTCAAAAAATCAACTCAGTTTCATTAACTTCTACTATTCTTCTTCTAGTGCCTATTTCATTTATTTGTGCTCTAATCTTTATTATTTCCTTCCTTCAGCTAGCTTTGCTTTTAGTTTCTTCATATTTTTCTAGTTCCTTGGTGCATAAAATTTAGGTTCATTATTTTTTTTATTTTTTATTTTTTTAATTTTGTTCTTTTTTTAAATTTATTTATTTATGTATTTATGGCTGTGTTGGGTCTTCATTTCTGTGTGAGGGCTTTCTCTAGGTATGGCGAGTGGGGGCTACTCTTCATCGCGGTGCGTGGGCCTCTCACTGTTGTGGTCTCTCTTGTTGTAGAGCACAGGCTCCAGATGCACAGGCTCAGTAGTTGTGGCTCATGGGCCAGTTGCTCCACGGCATGTGGGATCTTCCCAGACCAGGGATCGAACCCGTGTCCCCTCCATTGGCAGGCAGATTCTCAACCACTGCGCCACCAGGGAAGCCCTAGGTTCATTATTTAAGATCATTCTTTTTTTTTTTTTTTTAACATCTTTATTGAAGTATAATTACTTTACAATGGTGTGTTAGTTTCTGCTTTAAAACAAAGTGAATCAGTTATACATATACATATGTTCCCATATCTCTTCCCTCTTGCATCTCCCTCCCTCCCACCCTCCCTATCCCACTCCTCTAGGTGGTCACAAAGCACTGAGCTGATCTCCCTGTGCTATGCGGCTGCTTCCCACTAGCTATCTATTTTACATTTGGTAGTGTATATATGTCCATGACACTCTCTCACCCTGTCAAATCTCACCCCTCCCCCTCCCCATATCCTCAAGTCCATTCTTTAGTACGTCTGTGTCTTTATTCCTATCTTGCCACTAGGTTCTTCATGACCTTTTTTTTTTTTTTTTTTTCCCTTAGATTCCATATATATGTGTTAGCATACTGTATTTGTTTTTCTCTTTCTGACTTACTTCACTCTGTATGACAGACTCTAACTCCATCCACCTCATTACAAATACCTCCATTTCATTTCTTTCTATGGCTGAGTAATATTCCATTGTATATATGTGCCACATCTTCTTTATCCATTCATCCGATGATGGACACTTAGGTTGCTTCCATGTCCTGGCTATTGTAAATAGAGCTGCAATGAACATTTTGGTACATGACTCTTTTTGAATTATGGTTTTCTCAGGGTATATGCCCAGTAGTGGGATTGCTGGGTCGTATGGTAGTTCTATTTTTAGTTTTTTAAGGAACCTCCATACTGTTCTCCATAGTGGCTGTATCAATTTACATTCCCACCAACAGTGCAAGAGTGTTCCCTTTCCTCCACACCCTCTCCAGCATTTATTGTTTGGAGATTTTTTGATGATGGCCATTCTGACCGGTGTGAGATGATACCTCATTGTAGTTTTGATTTGCATTTCTCTAATGATTAATGATGTTGAGCATTTTTTCATGTGTCTGTTGGCCATCTGTGTATCTTCTTTGGAGAAAGATCATTCTTTTTTCTTAATGTAGACTTAATCACTACAAACTTCCTTAGGACTGCTTTTACTGCATCTCATAAATTTTGGTATGCTGTATTTTCATCTTTGACTCAAGATTTTTTTTTTTATTTCTTCCTTGACCCATTGGTTCTTTAGAATTGTGTTATTTTATAGTTTCCACATATTCGTGAATTTTCCAATTTTCCTTTTGTTAATTAATTTCTAGTTTCATGCCAATGTGGTCAAAAAAGATATCTGATATGATTTCATTCCTAAATTTGTTAAAACTTGTTTTGTGGCTTAACATATGATCTGTCTTGGAGAATATTCCATGTGTCCTTGAGAAAAATATGTATACTGCTGCTGTTAGATAGAATGTTATGTATATGTCTGTTTGGTCTCTAGTGTTGTTAAACTCCACTGTTATCATATTGATTTTCTGTCTGGATGATCTATTCACTGTTTAGAGTTGAGTATTAAAGTACCCTAGTATTATTTATTGTATTGCTGTCTATTTCTTTTAAAATTTGGTTCATATATTTAGGTAGCCTGATGCTGGATGCATATATAATTGCAAATGTTATATACTTTTGACCCATTGACCACTTTATCACTATATAGGGTCCTTCTTTGTCTCTTTGACGATTTTTGACTTAAAGTCTATTTTGTCTGATATAAGTATAGCCATCCCTGCTCACCTTTGGTTAGCATTTGTATGGAATATATTTTTTTTTTTATCCTATCACTTTAAGCCTGTATGTGCTCTTAAAGCTAATGTGAGCTTCTTTTAGGCAGCATATAGATGGGTCTCTTATAGAGAGCCAATCCATGTCATATGATTGGAAATTTAATCAATTTGCATTTAAAGGAATTGTTGATAGGTAAGGACTTACTATTACAATTTTGTTAATTCTTTTCTGACTCTTTTGTAGTTCCTTTGTTCCTTTCTTATTCTCTTGCTGTCTTCCTTTGTTATTTAGTGATTTTTATAGTGGTGTGCTTTGATTTCTTTCTCTTTATCTTTTGTGTATTTACTACAGACTTTTTCTTTGTGATTACCATGCAAGTTACATAAAATTTCTTATATTCATAACAGTTTATTTTGAGATAACAACGTAACTTCAATTGCATTCCAAACTCAATAGTTTTTCTCTATTCCAAACATTTTATGATATTGAAATCACAATGTATGTATTTTCATATTGTGTAACCATCAACAAGCTATCATATGCAGAGTTAATTTTTATCTTTTGTATTTTTAAGTTTTATACTAGAGTTAAAATTGATTTGCACACCGTTACAGTAGTAGAGTATTTTGACTTTCACTATATACTTACTTTTACCAGTGAGCTGTTTCTTCTGCTGTTCTCAAAATTGTCTCTTTGCTATTAAATTTTGAAAATTTGGTAATACTGTATATTAGTGAAGACATTTTAATGTTCAATTTATTTGAATTTTTTTTGGTTTTCATGAATCTGGATGTTAATTTCCTTCCCTAGATTTAAGAAGTCTCCTGTCATTATTTCTTTAAATAAAATTTCTGCTCCTTTTTCTTTCTCTGCTCCTTTTGGGAATTTCCAAAATGCATGTATCAGTTCACTTGATGGTGTACCATAAGTCCTATAGGCTTTCTTTAACTCTTTTACTTTCTTTTCCTTTTTGTTCTTCCAACTTAATAATTTCAAATAATTTATCTTCTGATTTGCTGATATTTTTCTTTTTCTCTATTAAGTCTACTATTGAATCTCTCTATTTTTTTTTTTTTTTTAGTTCATTCATTGTATTCTTCAGCTTCAGAATTTCTGTTTTATTATTTTTACTGTTTCTTTTTTACAATTTATTTTATTTTATTATTTATTTAGGCCACACTGTGTGGCACATGGGATCTTAGTTCCCTGACCAGAGATTGAACCTGTGCCTCCTGCAGTGGAAGCTTGGAGTCCCAACCACTGAACCACCAGGGAATTCCCTATTTTTATAATTTATATCTCTTTGTTAAATTTCTCATTTTGTTCATGTATTATTTTCTAAATATCATTTGGGTGTGTATCTGTGTTATCTTGTAGTATTGAGCTTATTCAAGATCATTATTTCAAATTCTTTGTTAGAAAAGTCATAAATCTCCATTTTGGGAGATCAGCCTTGTGAGCTTTATTTTGTTCTTTTGGTGGTGTCATATTTCCTTGATTTTTCCTATTCCTTGAAGGCTTGCTTTGTTGTTTTCACATTTGAAGAAACTATCATCTACTCTGGACTCTTTTTTTTTTTTTTTTGACTGGCTTCAGGAGAGAAAGATTTCAAAAATCTGCCTGATTAGAAATTGGGGAGAGAGTGTCTTTTAGAAGTTTTCTATGGATATGTCTTCTTGTTTCCTCTTTGGGAAGAAGTTTCAGAATTTTATGTCTATACTTAATCTCACAAAGCCAGTCCAGGTGCTGATAGCTTTATAGTCTATTTTTCCTAGGGCAGTGCCCTGAAATGCTTTTTTCCATCTTCTTCCCATTTAGCAGAGTTAAATCAGCTGCTGATATTCATTTACTGTCTGCTGGGGCTCATATGAACCACCTGTGGAAGATCATGCACTGTCTGAGGGGTCCACAGGTGAGGCAATCTATGGGGTTTATTTGTGGGACCCATAGTGGGTCACTGAGATTAATGTCCTGGTTACTGTGAGTCCTTGACACTTTTTTCTACTTTTAGGGGTCTCCAGACTATCCAGTCATGTCAATCCCCTCAGTGTTTTGTGTGAGGCAAGACAGAAGTGAGCCTCTTAGTTTGTGTATCACAAGGTTGGAGAAGTGGGGTGCTCACTTTATTCTCACTTTCTCCCATGGGAGAAATTGCAGGCTGACAGGGCTTTCTCTTGGCACTGAGCTGTGCCCCTTTGGGAGTGAAGTGATTCAAATAAAGTGAAACTGTTCTTTTTGCCTTATTTAACCCATCTTTTCTTGGATTTTTTTTTTTCTCCACCCAGTTGCCAGAACCTCTTAGTTGTATTCCTCAGCTCCAATAGAAATATTCTCATTTATGAGTGATTGTTAAAATTGATGATTCAGTGAGGGTTTGGGAGATGGAATAGGAACCCCCTATTCCACCATCTTGCTGACATCAATTCCTCCATCTGGTTTTAGTATGTCAAATGTAAAATCTTCATTATGATTCAGTTAAAATGTTTTCTATTTTTTATGTTTATTTCTTCATTGACCTGTGAATTATTTAAAAGTGTCCTGTTCAATAGACAAGTCCTTGGGGGGGTTTTCTAGGCATATAATTGCTATATATTTTTATTTAAAATACTGTGGTCAAAATACTTAGAATAATTTAATCTTTTGTAATTTTTTGAGGCTTTCTTTTTTGGCCCAGAATAGCGTTTGGTTGATAAGTGTTCCATTTTCCCTAAAAAAAAGAAAAGTGAGTTCTGTCATTGGATGTGGCATTGTCTTTATAGCAATTAGCTCAAATTTAACTGAGTATTTTTTTTTTTTCTGCTTATTCTCTCATTTATTGAGAGAAAGGCATAAAAATATCCAATTCTGATTGTAGATTTATCTACTTATTGTGATAATTTTCTGATCAATTGACGCTTTGTCTTTAGGAAATGTTTCTCTTTATCTCCCCTAATACCTCTTGCCTTGATGTCTACTTTGTTTGACACATAGTATAGTTAAACTATATTGCTTATGGTTAGGGCTTGCAAGATTTATCTTTTTTTTCATCTTTTTAGTTTCAATCTTTCTGTGTTCTTGTATTTAAAGTGTTTTTCCTTTAAGCATTGTATAGTAGGGTTTTAAATTTTAATCCATTCTCATAGTTCCATTCTTTTATTTAGAGTATTTGTTCCAATTAATCTTAATTTAATTATTAATTTACTTGGATTTTTATCATTAACTCACTAGTAATCTACATTTGGCCTACTTCTTTTATGTTCCTTTTCCCCTTTCTTCTTGTTTATTTTTAATAAGCTTTTTAATGTTCCATTTTTTTCATTTCTGTAATCTGTTATAGAAATATATCATTATTCTTTTATGGTAACTTTAGAAATTATAACACTATCCTTGACTTCTTACACTCTAATACATTATAAACTTTTATAATTTCCTTGATAGTGCTAGACGTTTAGAACTTTTAAGCCCCATTCTTTCTTCTTCATGTCTTTGTGGCTGCTTAAAATGTTGTTAATGTCTCTTTCCCTCACTAGAGGTTTTCTGCCTGGGAAATACTGAAATGAGGACAAGTAAAATAACCTCACACATAGGGTTGCCAAATGTCCACAGAGAGAAGAGAATCAGCTGGTAATCATCAGCTTATCCGGAAAAATTTCTTTTCTTTCTGGAATTTTAGTTTATATAATAATTCTTCTTGCTCATAGAGATCACTGAAATCTTTCAAAAGCTGAGCTGTAATTTATCCAGTTACATTTAGTTGTGATAGTGAGAGAGATGAACTCCTGGGATCTTCTACATCTTTTTGGGAGATGGAAGTCCTTTCTTTTTTTCTGTTTTAAAACCATGAAACAAGTAAGTCAATATCCAATATAAATTTATCTATTTTATAAATTTATATTTTATGCTAATGAGGATTTAGATGAAAATGCACAGAGGTTTTAAGCTAGGATTCAAATACCAGTACCTTTAGTGGGGATATTATAAAGAACAATAGTTGCCTTAAAATCCCACACTATCTATGTTACTGCTTTTAAAGCAAATCACTTTTACTATTAGTAAACATATCAAATCCAGTGAGTATGAGTGTACAATGCATTTGATTTTGCACATCAGAAAATTGCATTTTCAAAATAAAGTTAAGATGGCTAAAACATAGTAGTGCTCCTTGACTCCAAAATTGTTGAACATGTTCCAGTAATCAGTAATGTGATCTATAGGCTCTCAAATGAAAAGGACTGGAAAACTGGTTTATTTTATTTCTTTGTTAATTGAACTATAGCTGATTTACACTATTATATTAGCTTCAAATGTAGAACAGAGTGATTCAGTATTTTTAAAGATTATATTCTATTTAAAGTTTTTATAAAATATTGGCTATATTCCCTGTTCTATACAATATATACTTGTAACAGCAGAAACTAACACGACATTGTAAAGCAATTATACTCCAAAAAAGATGTTGAATAAATATATACTTGTAGCTTATTTATTTTATACTTAGTATCTTAAACAACTTACCCCTATTTTGTCCCTCTCATTTCCTTCTCTGCATTGGTAACCATTAGTTTGTTCTCTATATATGTGAGTTTGCTTTTGTTTTGTTATATTCATTTGTTTTTAGATTCCACATATAATTAATAACATACAACATTTGTCTTTCTCTGTTTGACTTACTTAACTAAGAATAATACCCTCCAGGTCCATTCATGTTGCTGCAAATGGCAAAATTCCATTCTTTTTTATGGCTGAGTAATATTCCATTGTATCCACATATGCAACATCTTCTTTACTCATTAGTATGTTAATGGACACTTAGGGTGCTTCCAATCTTGTTTATTCTAAATCATGCTGCTATGAACATTGGGGTACATGTATCTATTTAAATTAGTCTTTCTGTTTTCTTTGAATATATACCCAGGAGTGAAATTGATGGATTATATGATAGTTCTATTTTTAATTTTTCAAGAACCTCCATATTGTTTTCCATAGTGGGTGCACCAAATTACATTCCCATCAACAGTGAAAGAGGGTTCCTTTTTCTCTACATCTTTGCTAATCAATATTATCAAATATTGATTATTTGTTGGTTTTTTGATGATAGCCATTGAGAGAGGTGTGAGGTGATATGTCATCATGGTTTTAATTTGCATATTTCTCTGATGAGTAGCAATGTTGAACATCTTTTCTTGTGTTTATTGCCATCTGTATGTCTTTTTTGGAAAACTTTCTATTCAGGTTCTCTAACCATTTTCAAATCTTGTTTTTTTGTTTTGTTTTGTTTTGTTTTTTGATATTGAGGTGTATGAGTTGTTTGTATATTTTGCTTATTAACCCTTAACTGGTCATATCATTTGCAAATATTTTCTGATATTCCATAGGTTGTCTTTTCATTTTGCCTGTGATTTTCTTTGCAGTTCAAAAACTTTTAAGTTTAATTAAGATCCATTTGGGTTTTTTTTTGCTTTTGTTTCCTTTGTCTGAGGAGACAGATAGAAAAATTACAGCTACTATTTATGTCAAAGAGGGTTCTGCCTATGTTTTCTTCTAAGAATTTTATGTTTTCCAGTCTCACATTTAAGGCTTTAATCCATTTTGAGCTTATTTGTGTATATTATGTGAGACATGTGTTCTAAATTTATTCTTTTACATATAGCTCTCCAGTTTTCCCAGCACCGCTTATTGAAAACACTGTCTTTTCTCCATTGTATTGTATATTCTTGCCACTTTGTCATAAATTGACCATAAGTGCATGAGTTTACTTCTTTGCTCTCTATTCTGTTCCATTGATATATGTGTCTGCTTTTTTGACAGAATTATTCTGTTTTGTTTACTGTAGCTTTGTAGTATAGTCTGAACTCATGTATCATGAAACTTCAGCTTTCTTCTTTTCTTGAAGATTGATTTGGCTATTTGGGGTCTTTTGTGGTTTCAAGTAAATTGTAGAATTACTTGTCCTGGTTCTCCGAAAAATATCATGGGTATTTGGATATGGATTGCATTAAACCTGTA
The DNA here is from genome assembly GCF_028023285.1 of Balaenoptera ricei. Taxonomy (NCBI): domain Eukaryota; kingdom Metazoa; phylum Chordata; class Mammalia; order Artiodactyla; family Balaenopteridae; genus Balaenoptera; species Balaenoptera ricei. The sequence continues at coordinate 50,289,896 of NC_082655.1, forward strand.
GATTGTTTTGGGTAGTATGGACATGTTAACTATATTAATTCTTCCAATCCATGAACATGAGATATCTTTCTATTTCTTTGTATCATCTTCACTTTCCTTCATCAATGTTTAGTAGTTTTCAGAGTATAGGTCTTTCACCTCCTTGGTTAAGTTTATTCCTAGGTATTTTATTCCTTTTGATGCAACTTAAATGGGACTGATTTATTGTTTTTTCTGATCATTTTTAATATATAGGAAAGCAATAGATTTCTGCATATTAATCTTTTGTCCTTCAACTTTTCTGAATTCATTTATTAGTTTTAATAGTTTTTCAATGGAGATTTTAGTGTTTTTTATATACAGTATCATGTTGTCTGCAAATTTGGTGACAATTTTACCTCTTCTCTTCCTATTTGGATAATTTTCTTGTCTGATTGCTGTGGCTAGTACTTCCAATATGATGGTAAATAGAAATGGCATGAATGGGCACCTTTATTTTGTTCCCGATTTTAGAGGAAAACCTTCCAGCTTCTCACCATTCAGTATAATGCTACTTGGAGGGTTATTATAAATGGCTTTTATCATGTTGAAGTACGTTTCCTCTATACCAACTTTGTTGGGAGCTTTTAGCACGAAAGGATGCTGAATTTCATCACATGTTTTTTTTTTGCCTTTATTGAGATGATCATGTGATTTTTACCTTTTGTTTTGTTAATGTGGTGTATCAAGTTGAGTCATTTGCCAATATCAAACCATCATTGTGTCCCTGAAATAAATCCCATTTGATCATAATGTATAATCCTTTTTATATACTGTTGAATTCAGTTTGCTAGTATTCTCTTGAGGACCTTTGCATGTATTTTCATCAAGGATATTGGCCTGTAGTCACTGTATTTTTTGTAGTGTCTTTGTCTGGTTTTGGTATCTGGGTGATGCTGGTCTCATAGAAAGATTTGAAAGTGTTTCCTTTTCTTCACTTTTTTGGAATAGTTTGAGAACACATATTCTTTTTTAAATGTTTGGTAGAATTAACTAGTGAAATATCTGGTCCTGGACTTTTGTTTGCTGGGAGTTTTTTGATTACTGATTCAATTTCTCTACTAGTGAACAGTGTTCAGATTATCTATTTCTTCCTGATTCAGTCTTGGAAAATTGTATGTTTATAGCAATTTATCCATTTCTTCTAGGTTGTGCAATTTGTTGGTGTACAATTTTTTGTAGTATTCTCTTATGATTGTTTGTATGTCTGTGATATTAGTTGTAACTTCTTTGCTTTCATTTTTAATTTTACTATTTTGGCCCTCTCTTTTTTTCTTGATGAGTCTGGCTATAGGTTTATCAATTTTGTTTATCTTTTCAAAAAACAGTTTTAATTTGATTGATCTTTTCTATTTTTTTGGTCTTTATTATTTTATTTATTCATCTCTGATCTTTATCATTTCCTTGCTTCTGCTGACTTTGGGCTTTGTTTGTTCTGTTTCTTATTCATTTACATGATAAATTGAGATTTATTTTGTTTGTTCAGGCAGGCCTGTATCACTATGAACTTTTCTCTTAGAACTTTGCTGCATCCCATAGAGTTTAAAAGGCTGTGTTTTCATTCTCATTTGTTCTGAGGAATTTTCTGATTTACTATTTGATTTCTTCATTAAATAATTGCTGTTTTAGTAACGTGTAGTTTAGTCTCTGGACGTTTGTGATTTTTGCATTTTTCTTCCTGTAATTGATTTCTAGTTTCATACTGTGATGTTTAGCAAAAATGCTTGATATTATTTGCATCCTCTTAAATTTCTTGAGACTTGTTTTGTAGCCTAGCAGGTGACCCGTCCTGGAGAATATTCCACGTGTGCTTGAAAAGAATGTAAATTTTCTGTTTTTGGATAGAATGTCCTATAGATATCTAGTAAATCTAACTGATCTAATGTGTTATTCAAGGCTATAGATGACTTTCTGTGTAGATGATCATTCCATTAATGTAAGGAGGTTGTTAAAATGCCCTACTATTATTCTATTATTGTCACTTTCTCCTTTTATGTCTAAGAATATTTGTTTTATATATTTAGGTGCTCCTATATTAGGTGCATATATGTTAATGAATGTTATGTATTTTTTCTGTATTGATCCCTTTATCATTATATAATGCCCTTCTTTTTCTTTTGCTATAGACTTTGTTTTAAAATCTATTTTGTCTGAGTATCGCTACCCAACTTTTTGTCATTTCCATTTGCATAAAATATCTTTCTCCACTCCCTCATTTTCAGTCTGTGTGTCTCTAGTTTGAAGTGAGTCTCCTTTCCTTTTTTAGAAATATCATTTTAGATTACTATGGATAACTGAGTTGTAGTCACAATTATCCCTGCCTGTGCCTGTAAGGGAAAAAACTTGGAATTAATAGATTATAAAGCTTGGACACTATAAACACTGTAACATGCATTGCAAGATGTGAGTATGTGACATTCTTTCTTTTCTTGAGACAAGAGGAGATGTAGTATTCTAGCTAGTTAGGAAGAGACTTACATTGCTTTTTTTCTTGTTGCAAAAATAATAGTTAATTTAAAAGTAAAAATGGAGATAATAATGGTGTTACAGGAACTAGATAAAAGGAAATTAAGAACATCCTTATTCATTATAATTCCTTTCTCATACCTTGATTCATGAGTCTGCTAGAAAGACACACTCTGATATAGAATTAAATCTGGGGTCCTAAGCTTTTCTCAAAGGGCATGTATTTTTAATTTCTCCAAGATTTTGAGAACTTAGGGTTAAATCAGAAAATGTATGTGTGTCTGTATGGACGTGAAATGTGTTTTGAGATTTTGTAGAGGTTTACTTTTTCTTTGTGGGAAAATTTGACAAACTGCACTAAGCAAGGAATCTTTACTTGTAAGCATGTGTAAAATTTTTTTGAGGTGCTGCATTCTGGCACAGAAAAAGAGTACTTCATCATGTTCTTCTGAAACAGGATCATGAGATGTTCCAACTGAGAAGAACTGACAGCTCCAACAGGAGGGCTTCTTTTTATCCCACCTTCTTGTCAAACCTCCAACTGACAAACACATTACTTTCCTCACAGTTAATTTTTGGACAATGATTTTTGAGTTGGAGATATCAAATACATGAAATAGGAGTATGAATTTTCTACTCACAGCTTAAACATTCATCTCTGAGTACTGCAGTCCTTTAATGTAATAAAATGGTGATATTGTGGCTTACTTTTATCCAGTGCTTATCATGTGCCAGGTTATGCCAGCACTTCATGTATTTCATCTCCTTTAATCTTTATAACAACTTTATCTGATTGCATTTTAGTGAAGATTAGGGTCAGTCATGATGGGTAGGAAACACAAAGAAACAATGGCTTAAACAAGTAGAATTATTTTTCTCACTTAAATGTCCCACAGTAGAAGGTTGTGGTCATCATTAGCGTCCTTTGTTGACATTTATGATCTTCTCCTTCCAGGTACAGCATAATATTATACTTCTCCATGCCCTTGGTGTTAGACATGGCCAAATGACTTGTCTTCAGCAATTAAATATGAGTGGAAGTAATGTGCCATTTCTTGGGAGAAGTCTTAATAACTGGTGCACACTTCACTTTATTCTCTTTCTCTTACCTCTAACAATGATGCTGTAATGTGGTGAAGGCTCCATCATCCTTGGCCTCTGATTTAGGTCATCATGGAGCAGAGCCTTTTGCTGATCCAAGACGGAAGAGTAGAATGAATAGGAAATAAACCTTTCTTATTTTAAGCCTTGTCCTTGCTTGCTCTTGCTGTCACAAACATTAGGGGCTGGAATGATGCTCTGTAGTGTCAGAGACCCAGGCTCTATGTGTCTCACTGCTTTAATATGTGTGACTTCTATTCCCATATACACCCCATGATCCAATATGGGTGCTTTAGGTCAGGTCATAATGTTTGATTTACAGTAATGAAAGTATGGAAGGGATTGAGAAAAGTATTCTCTGCTCTTTAAGGATGCTTCTTGAAAACTGCATGCATCACTTCCATTTACATTCCATTTGCTATTACTTACTGATATGGTCACACCAGTGGGGAGGAGAGTTTGAGAAATGTGTGTTGTTTTTTATTTTTTTTTCCCCAAGTGACCATATACTCAGTTGAAAATCAGGTGTATTACTTTAAAGGAAGGGGAGAATCGATAATAAGAGACAACTATCAATCTCTAAAAATGTAGTTCTGACGAACTTCCCCATTTTATAAATGAGAAAACAGGGAACAAGGGAGATTAACTTAGTCAAGATCACACAGCTAATAATTGATGGTACCTGATTAAGAACTTGAGTCACATTACTTGAAAGCCTGTGTGTTAATACAATACTATACTACTTTCACTGTTAATCTGTAGAAAATAAACTCCTTTTTAATAGCAAAAAATGTTCTATAGGATTCAAATTGATTTGACATTTCTATTTTCTTCCCTGATCCTCAAATTTGGAATAGAAGATCTGACTGTAATTGCCAGTCCTGATACTAACCAGACCAGTTTTTGAAATTCACAGATTAGGAGCAGAAGTAGCTCAGCCAGCTCAATATATCTTCCTCCTTAGTTACATTAATTTTGAAATACTAGTTCCAGGACCAGCTTGTTAGTTATAGATAGGCTTAATGGCTAAGGAAGAATACAAGCATAAAAAAAATTTTGAGTCTTAGAGATCATATTTTATATATCTATTTAAAATGTAAACTCCATTTCAGAAATAGATAAATTTTAAATAAAAGTTTAAGTTGACTGACTAAATCATTCGATAATTTTTCTACCTTTTTTTAATAGAGTGTGGATGATGTTCATAATCCTTTATAACTAACTATCTCTCAATATTTCTTATACTAATTCAATTTCTTTCCTATTTATAAGTTATATTTATCAGTGTTTTCCAGATGTAGTAAAGAACTTTTTCTCACTGTTCAGTGAAATAATCAGGAAAACTTTAGTGAAAGATTATATTAAACATACTAATTTATACTAAATGATTTTTAATTACAATTTGAATTACTCTGGCTATAATCCATTCCCTGGACTAAGAATTCTGCTTAAATTTTCAGTATATTATATATATTTAAATATAAAATTATGAAAAGCAGTGAGGGCTTCCCTGGTGATGCAGTTGTTAAGAATCTGCCTGCAAGTGCAGGGGACAAGGGTTCGAGCTCTGGTCTGGGAAGATCCCACATGCCACAAAGCAACTAAGTCCATGCACCACAAACAAATAAATAAATAAATAAAATTTTATGCAGTGACATTATATAAATACAGCTCATTTCTTACTGGAGATCCTGGCTCACTTATGTTATTGTACATAAAAATACATATTGACACTACAGAGGAAAGACAGGAAATATATGCAGAGAGAAAAATTTCTTTTTTCTTAGCTTCTGAAAAGTGATGCTGTCTCAGTAATTATATTTACTAATGTCACAATGTTTTCATTCTCAGAGTAATATAAAGGTTGGTAGAAATTGTTCACCTTTTATATCTTGTCCTTGGTGACCCTCTCTGGTCTGGCAGAACATGAAACTCTTAATCAAATAGTCAGTGACTGTACAGTGTAAGTTGATTTATGATGTTAGAAGTTACATGAATTCCTCAGCTCAGCCAATTACAAAGTGGTTTCGTTTAATCTTAATTCACAGGAATATGTCTACAGCTTGGGCTAATATTTATGGCACATTGCCTGATGCAGCAGCCATCAGAGGGCTTTTGGTGGTGGGAGTATTGAGTTGGCAGTCTAGAATTCCAGAGCAGATATCAATCAATAGGGAAAGAATTTAGGAAGTGCCAATGAACTAAGGAGCTGTCATGCTGCGATTTCTTCTTTAAGTACAGTTCAGTGTTCACTCTGATATGTACTGAGGAATATAAAGTATATCAAGAAACAAAAGGAGTACATAACTCACTTTAATGCTTGTGGAATAGGTAAAATGAATTCTCCCAGGAGACGTATCATTGATATATAATGTTTTAACCAAAATTCCAATCTTTGTGTTCAAACTAACTTGTATCTTCATTTGCATCAAACATCAAGTATAATTTGATAAGGAACATAGGACTTTAAAATAATTCTGTAAATTCAGAAATGAACAAATTCTTCACTTAAGAAATTGGAGTAATTGTATACATCTGTATGGTATTTAATAGTACCAAAACTAGAGTAACCAAGCCTTTTTTTCAACCTTTCTTTTCTTACCATGCATAATACCTTATTTTATTTACTCATCACAAAACTCTATATGAGAAGTAGGTTTACAAAAGATAATATTCTTTCTTTTCTCTAATATGAAAACTGCATCTCAGAGAGATTATGTGGCAAAAATAAGGTTCAAAACCAAAACTTCAAATTTATAAATTCATGAGAAGTTCATGGCCTCCAAAATATATAATAATAGTGCCTAAGGGCATGCAAACAAAATTGTGAAGAAAGAAAACTACAAGCATGTTTTACATTCCCTCTTTTCCTGTCTGTGTCCGTCTCCTTTCTTTTACTATCTTTACTCACTATTTTCTTCCTTCTAAATAAAACTTATGTGCCATGACACCCGGATTCTGAGAAGCTAAAAATGAGTTAAATAATCTGAAAAATTATTATGTGTATTTTGTTTACATTAGATTAGATGCACAGCTTCCATAGTTATCTACATTTTAAAAAAGCATCCTAGACTACATTCTATACGTTATATTAATCCAAAGGTATGAATGATGATGGAAGAAATTGCATATCTTGTAGCTAATGAGTTCTCCAATAATTTTTTCAAGTTAATTTTCACCAGTATACTTACATGGTCTAGCATCTCCATTCTTAAATAAACCTCTTTTGATATCCAGTCTTTCTACAGTGGAGTTACTGTAGTCACTGCATCCACTTAATTACTTCATATTCTCTCTTCAGCCTATTCCATTCTGGCTTCTGCTCCATCACACCACTGGGACAACACTTGTCAATGTCATGATATCCATGTTGCTAAATCCAATGGTCAATTTATTTATCTGTCCTTCTTTTATCAGTATTTGACTCAACGAACCAGTTCCTCCTTGAAAGAATTTCTTATCTTGGCTTTTATGATCTAATCCCTTTTTCTAGGCTTTTTGATGATCTCTCTTCCTTTATTTAATCTTTATTCTATTGTCTCTTCTTATATATATGAGAAAAGAATACACATATATTCTCAAGGTTTGGATTCATTCATCATTGGATCAAGTAATTCATTTCTATGTCTTTGAATATCCTTTTATGTACTTATGACTCCAAAATCTATATTTCCATTCATGATCTTTCCTTGTACACCAGATTAATGTTTAACTTCCTACTGAACATTGTCACATGATTGCATGCTACCTTCATTCTTTCCTGTACCAAATGAATGTTCCCTTAATCTCATTATTTCAGGCAAATAATCTAAAAGTTAACTCTGATTCCTCTATTTAACCTATTCTCTTTATCAAAACAATCAACGGGTTCTATTGAGTCTACCTCAAAAACCTATGCCAAATGCTCCTGCTTCTTCCATCAATCTTTTTACTTACATCTAAGCCATGATCATATTTTATGTGGGCTAAAACAATAGTTTGCTTTAGTCCTCTTGCTTCCACACTACCTTTATATTATGCAATTTTCACACAATACCCTGAATGACTTTCTAAGATAGTAATTAAATCTGTCATTCTCTTCCTTAAGCTTATGCTTATCATTACACTCAGAATTAAATTTTAACTCCTTATTCAGGTTATAAAGCCTTATATGGTCTGCCCCCTGCTATTGTTCTCAACTTTGTGTAATACAATTCTCCACTCTTTCAGGACAGTGTAGTCAGTGTTCTTCTTTCTGCTCTAGAAACATCAAAGTTTAGGTTCTTTGAACAATCTCTTCCTTCGGAATCTGGTTTTCCTCCTGATATTTGAATGGACTGACTCATTCTTGTCATTTAAAACTTTGCCTAAATTTTATAGCTCAGAGAGCTCTTATCTGACTACCAATCTACAGAAACCATCAGTAACTCCACCACATCACCCAGTTTTGTTTTTCAGCATAACATTCATATTATCTTGATATTATCTGTGTTTTATTTGTTGTCTAATTAATTCACTAATCAGCGTGTATATCTTTTTATTTTATATCCGTCTTCTCATAGTGTGTATGCCCCTAGTAAGCAGGATATGTCCTGCTTTATTCTTTGGGGCATTACTAATGCCTAGTACATAAACATGGATGCTCAAGAAATATTTGTTTAATAAGTAGAGTTAAAATTTTTCCAGATGTTCTCAATCTAGTTGGAGATAGTGATTCATCTTAGGGTTTTTCTTCATCTTATCCTCTTTTTTCTTCTGATGGTTGAGATAATCACTCAACTGAGTGGCCTCTCTCTCTCTCTCATATATATGTATATTCTCAAGGTTTGGCATATATATATATATATATATATATATATATATATATATATATATAGTCTCCATTTCATTCTTTTTATATGTGGCTTGACTGAGACAGTCACTTTCAGCATCCCGACTAGTGAACCTGTTCAAACAGATGTCATTGGGACCTTATTCCTTTTCCATTTGCTTCTCTGTCAGGTGCAGAGTTGAACATAATTATGTCTTCACAGGTTGTTTTGTAACTAATGTGATCTTTCTGATGTTCACTGTGGGTCCTGAATGGATATATACTGAGTATTAATTGACCTATCCTCTTAGTAGCAGTACTATTATTTCTGTTTGTGTAGTAGCACCACATCTTATACTTGATCTTAGATTTGATGAATTCTGATTGGTCTAATTCAATAAATGCTGTGTGGAATATGAATTAGTTCTGAGATGGACAGCTCAGTCAGGATTAACCTCAGGACTTTAGCTGAAAATGCTTGGATATGGGATTTTTGTACCCATTGGATGTGAATAAGAAACTTTAATCTGGTGCCCATTTTGGGACCACAAGGGGCAGCTTCCCAAGAATGAGCCAACAAAGAGAAGTGAGGTGAGAAATAGTTCCTGTTCACTTTGTTTGAACCACAAGAATAAATTTCACAAGAAATCAATCATGTTTATAAACTTCTCAGTTATATAAGCCTTTCTTGTTTCCTTTATTGTTAAATTCAGTTGCGATGTGCCGTTTTGTTGAAAGAAACTGAAAATATTGTGTCTTTCCTGGTAAAATAAATCACATTCATTTGAGTGTAAATTACAGTGGCAATCTAACATGGAGGCTACTTTATTAAGAATATTAAATTATATTGATATAAATTATATTAAATCCTATACAATACATTTGTGCTTAAGTGATGTATAAAGTCTCTTCTCCACAAACAAAGTCCACAACTGACAAAACAACAAATAAAATATTCTTTTGATTCCATTCCTCTTATTTTCTCAAAGACATTGCTTTATCAATCACACCCTTTGAATTATCATTTTCCCTCCTTTACTTATTGACAGGTAGTTGGATTGTTAACCGTATCAAAGATTTTTATGCAAGAAGGACTTTTGGGAGATAAAAATATGATGTTATCAGGAAAGATGTCTGTTCCGACATTTGACACAAAAACTCAGTAGCAAAGAGACTTTGAGTTTTCATTTGAATTTTTACCTATTGAGAGGTGGACTTTATTAATTCCCACCTTATTCTGCTGCCCAATCTTATAATTACTTTGTAGTCATCACTATCTTTCCAGAGTAGTGGAATTTGACAATCATTTTTTTTTTTAATTGAAGTATAGCAGATTTACAAAATTGTGTTAGCTTCAGGGGTACAACAAAGTGATTAATTTATATATTTTTTCAGATTATATTCCGTTATAGGTTATTACAAGATATTGAATATAATTTCCTGTGCTATAGAGTAAATTCTTGTCGCTTATCTGTTTTATGTATAGTGCTTTGTATCTGTTAATCCCATACTCCTAATTTGTTCCTCTCTCCCTCCCTCTCCCCTTTGGTAACCATAAATTTGTTTTCCAAGTCTGTGAGTCTGTTTCTATTTTGTATATAGATTCATTTGCATTATTTTTAGATTCCACACATAAGTGATATAGTATTTATCTTTCTCTATCTGACTTACTTCAATATGTATAACATTCTCTAGGTCCATCTATGTTGCTGCAAATGGCAATATTTCATTATTTTTTTATGGCTGAGTAATAGTCCACTGTATATGTACAGCAAATCTTCTTAAGCCAATAGTCTGTTGATGAGCACTTGGGTTGCTTCCATGTCTTGGCTATTGTAAATAGTGCTGCTACGAACAATGGGGTGCATGTATCTTTTTAAATTAGATTTTTCATTTTTTTCCAAATATATACTCAGGAGTGGGATTGCTGGATCATATGGTAACTCTATTTTTAGTTTTTTAAAGAACCTACAAGCTGGTTCCATAGTGGCTGCGCCAATTTACATTCCCTAACAGCGTAGAAAGGTTCCACTTTCTCCACATCCTCTCTAGCATTTATTATTTGTAGATTTTTGATGATGGCTATCTGACCTGTGTGAGGTGATACCTCACTGTGGTTTTGATTTGCATTTCTGTGTGAGGTGATACCTCACTGTGGTTTTGATTTGCTGAAAAAACACAAGTGAAAATGATTGGTGCTGAGAGGATGTGAACAGGAGTCAACAATATCTGCCACAACTGCCATATTTTCAGGTTAGTCCCCTCCTATAACTCATTTACCTGCCCAGCAGCTTAGATATCTAATAATCATCTCAAACCAACATGCTTAAAAGCCCCCACTGATTTCTATGCCTGAAAACCTGTTCTTGCCTAGAATTCTCCCATTTCTGTAAGTTGAAATTCCATTCCTTTAGTTGCTCAAACTTTGATGCTCCGCTTTCTTTCAGACTCTACATCCAGACTGCTAGCTTATCAGGACTGATTCTCAACACTTCCACTGCCACTGTCATCTCTCACATGGATTATTACAATTGTCTTCTAACTGGTCTTCTGTTTCCATCCTTGCTCTTGCTGTTCTTACAGTCTTTTATCTATAGAACTATCAAGATGATGATTTAACTTTAAATCATACTATGCCAAGGGCTTCTCATCTCACTGAAATTAAAAGCCAAGGTCCTAATAATGACCCACAAAGTCCTAAGTAATTTTACCCTCAGTCACCAAACTGATCTCATATTTGACCACTCTCTTATTTGTTTACTCCACTCTAGCCACACTGTCTCTCTAGCGTTTCCTTAAACATATCAAGCTTGTCCACAGGATTTTACATTGCTGTGTATTCTTTTTGTATTACTTTATACCAGATGGCCACATCACTCACTTCAGGTCACCTCTATTAGTCAATTTTATATTATTAGATAGTCTTCCTTATGGAAAGTTACATAACATGTTCCATCATTTTTTCTCCCTTTAACCTTATTTTCTCCCATCATTACTTTTTATCATAATTTGATAATATAAAAATTTCTATATGAGCAGAGACTTTGTTCTGATATAAGATCTAGAAAGGTTTGTGGCACTGATGAATTGTGAAAAAAAGTTAGAAGAAAAGGAAACGATTTTCTAACACTATAAATAAATTTTTTGTCTTTTGTAGTTTTTCAGGTTAATTTATACTTGCCTCAAATTTGAATGCATGAGTGTAAGATATATAAATAAGTCACACATAAAATCATGTCTTCTGTGGTATACCTATAGATTAGGATATACATAGAAGAAAATAAAACAGTGCAATATGTTTTAAAATTACTTTGGCTTTTTATTTTTATGTTATAATTTATAACTAAGGAAAGATATTCTTTTGAAAGAAAAGGAGAATAGAACTTATTTATTTTTTTATTAAAATATTACTATGTTTTATTAAATATTACTATTGAAATATTACTATGCTAGAAAATTTCTAGAAGATACTCCACTGTGTATTATTCAATCTTTAGTATCTGTTTGGAAAAATAATAGTAAATTTACTAGAAAAAGAGAGTATGCTGCTTAGTTGCTTTTCACAAAAATATAGTAAGCATTACATATAATAGTTTCACAAGATGCTGGAATAAGAAAGAATGTGAAACTGTAGAGAACACATAATAAAAATTTAATGATCATGGTATATCCAGACAATGGAATATTGTTCAATACTAAAAAGAAGTGAGTTATCAAACCATGAGGAGCCATGAAAGAAACATAAATGCATATTGCTAAGTGAAAGAATCCAATCTGAAAAGTCTACATATTGTATGATTCCAATTATATGACATTATGGAAAAGGTAAAACTATGGAGACAATTAAAAAATCAGTGGTTTCCAGAAGTGGGAGGAGGAGGGAGAGATGAATAGGCAGCGCACAGAGGAGTTTTAGGGCAGTAAATATACGCTGCATAATATTATAATGATGGGTATATGTCATTACATATTTGTCTAAATCCATAGAATGCACAACCCCAGGAGTGAACACTAAGGTAAACCACAGACTTTGGGTAAAATATGTAACATTCTGGTAAGCGATGTCGATAATAAGGGAGGCTATGCACGTGTGAGGACAATGTGTATGTGGGAATCCTCTGTACCTCCCTCTCAATTTTGTTGTAAAACAAAAACGTCTCTAAAAAATAAAGTCTTTAAAAAATCAGTGATCAGAATTACTGTAATTGGTCTTATTCTATTATATTTCTCTTTACATTTTAGCTTAGTGAGTCTTGGCAGAAAGATGTGTTCTAAAAGAATTTTTCTGATATTTGAGGGAGGTCAGATTTACATTCTTCTGTCAAAATTTGGTTGAGAGAGATTATTTATTGGCATTGTACTAGGTTCTTTTGACACAAAGGCTAGTATAAGAGATGACTTGTTTTGCCATTTATTGAAGAATGAAGAAAGTAATAATAACAGTACTTTGCGTTAAGCACTATAGAGGTAGGTATTGAGGGTTCCCTGTGGGGGGTGGGGGCGGATAAAATCACATTGTTACATTGGGAACGGTTTGCCAGAAGAGGATGCTGTGGGGCTCAGTATAGGGTCAGAAAGAGATAAAATGCTGTGCAAAGGTTTCAATGCATAAGCCTGCGATGCCAACTCAGGAAACTCCATTTATTTTTGTTAAGCTGTAATGAAGAATAAATAAGGGGAAGCAGCAAGAAATATACTGATATGATTATGAAGGGCTTATTTATCTAGGTAGGTGTTTGAATTTTATACTAACATTTGTGTATTTTGGTGGGGGGGGGGCTGCACCCCACGGCATGTTTGATCTTAGTTTCTCAACCAGGGATCAAACCCGCATCCCCTGCAGTGGAAGGGCAGAGTCTTAACCACTGGACTGCCAGGGAAATTCCTAACATTTATGTATTTTTGAAGGAGACTGATACATTTGCATTCTAGAAATATCACTGTAGGAGCAGTTTGGAGGATAGTTGGAGGAGAGGGCATACTGGAGGAAAATTAGGAGAGATTTTTATGATTCAGGATATACTAATGAATACTGGTCTTACGTCATTGTTAGTGAAATGTCGAAGTATATAATTAACATATTTTAGAAAGATGGAATGTTCAGGGTTTACACTGATTGGATGTGGGGAATCAGCTATAAAGAGGCATCTAGGATAAATTTTATCCTAAGTTAGACAATTTTTTCACTAGTATTACTGTCTACTGTGATTGGAGATAACAGAAGAGAAATGTTTGGGGAGCAGGGAAGGGGAATGGGGTGATAAGATGATAAGTTCAATTGAATGTAATGTGGAATATTCAAGTAAAATGTTTAATAAGCAGTTAGTTATGTATTTCAGGAGCTCATTGGAAATAAGGCTGCTGAGTAAATGTATATTTGTGTGTCATCAGAAAGTTATTGACTGTTGCAAGCTTTGGCTTGGAGAAGCTTACTGTGATATCAGAGCATGTGATACTAGCATTTAATGATGATTACAAGAAGATTAGCTTACAAAAGGATACTGATAATCAGCAGAGGCTAGGCAAATAGAATACCACCAGGAGAGAATGGGGAGAAAGTTAAAACTGTATGTGTATAAATATGTTTAAAGTTTTTTGCCCTATGATCTGCCTTGCCTGATGTTCGTTCTTCTATTGTTGTTGTTGTTGTTCTTTAGAATGTCAAAAAGATTTTGAAACTTTAATAACACTTAATGGTAATGAAAAATATAAGGGTAATTTTCTCAGAAGAGTGATTCTTAACATTTTGGGAAATTTGATAATCTGATGATAGATGTGAAGTCTATACCAAAGGAAAAATCTACATACTGACTGTGTTTGTCAAAGTTTTGGGCTCATTGATTTAGAGAATGATTTTTTTTTCCATTCCTATCCCAGAAAAGAGTTCATATTCTTATGGGACAGGCAACAGTATTTATGGTCTTACTCAAGAGAATGTGTTAACTCTTCTGCTCTCTGCCATAATATAGTCAAAAGGGACTTGTACCATCCAGTTTCCCCAGAATATCATTTTGGGATCAGATTAAAAGAAGTGACAGTTATATTGTGACATCTGAGATCCAGTGAGTGTGAGATAAATTCTATGAAAATTCATAGGCTTGACACATCAGTGGAAGTTTTAGGGGTTGAATGATTTGAAGAATGCTGAAACATCCTTCCAATGTAAAGTATAAATGATTGCATCTCACAACTTCCACTAGTAAGAAGGCAGTATAAGGGGGGATAATGTAATATCATAATTGGGAATATGCTTTAACATATTATGGAGGAACAAGGAAAGCTACAGTCTTTAAGTGAGAGTAGAAGAAGAAAGGACTCTGAAATAGGTCCAGGCTGTGATGTCAACAACCCTGACATTTGCATCATGCTCTCTGGCAAACCCTATATTATTAGGGGTAACTCTGGTGGGAAAATACGCCATGTGAATTTTATGTCACATTCAACTGGGAGAATTACAGTATAGACCCTAGAATTCTGGAGCTGTGCCATGCCATGGACAGCAGCAAATTCAACACCATTCAAAGAAAAAGTGCCTTGGTAGATATGACACACATGACTAAAGGACATCAAATGACAGTGTTGTCGGAACAGTCCATTATGAGCTGAATTATCTCAGACTAATCATTTCATAAGGGTGTATGAGTGAGGAGCAGGGTCAGGAGAGGAGGAATAGCAGTAGTAAAATTCACAAGCTAGAAGTGAAGTAATACATCTAGGATGGGCATAAGAGGGCCAGAGAGTACATGTAAGTTGCATGAGCAAGTAGCTCAACTCCACTGTCATTTACCACTTGGTTGGATGTACCACTCTCTCAGCTTACACTGGTTTCCTTAAGATCAGCTGATGGAACAGGAAAAAGTCCAAACTTGATTCAGGACTTGGTTAGCTTGGTATATGGATGTGAGCTGAAGATGAACTGCTGCTGCCTTATAGCCCTGCTCAGGTATGGCCTTGAAAGGCAGTAATGAGGAGAAATTCTCCCAATGTGAAGATCTTCAGGTGGTGTACCTGGTCACTCATTTTGTATGAAAAGAGAAATAGCTCATGTTAAGAATATGTATGAGCCATGGAGAATGACTAAGTTGTTGTTCAGAGACCTGGAAAAAAAATATTGAAAGATCAGTGACAAAGAAATTTGAAGAGGAGGCATGTGGACGGGCTATGGGGGTGAGAACAAAGAGTCAATATCACCAGAAACAATATATCACAAAATAGGCCCTAACCAATAAATAAAGAATATGATGTGGCTAGCTGATATCAGTTAGACTCTATCTTCAACCATACCTGGTGCCAGCACAATAGGTTTCTGATCAGGGAAGCCATGGTAAAAGAGATAGAGGCTATGCGTGGAACAAATTAAGGCTATTGCCACTGCCAACTATACAACCTGACACATATACAACAAACACCCAGGTTGGGCACCTGATACAGCCCCAACCTTCAAGAAAGTCAGCTAGCCAACTTCCAACTTGGATATATGAAATTGATTTATTTTTTATCAAAATTGATATATTTTGGTCACAAGTGTGCCTTTCTTGCACACAGCCTCAGACAACACTTTCAACAAGGACTTTCAGATTATTTGTTGTATAGTCACAGCTTCTCATCTGACAGAATGATGGAACAGCCTTGTTGAAAGCAGAGCTAAGGAGCTAGCTTGGAGAAAATATCCTGCAGAAATGCGACATCATCCTGCAAGACATAGTATATACATTAAATCAATAATCATTTTATGATGCTGTGTCTCCAGTAGGTAAAATGCACTGACCCAGGAACCAAGGGGTTGAAGTATGAGTGACTATGTTCCCCATGATCCACTTGGAGAAATTTATACATCCTGGTCTTACAACTCCAGAATTTGAGACTGCTTCTCAGATCGGGATCCCTCTAGCAGTGAACATATCTAGATTCCCATTAAATTTTAACCTGTGACTGCTACCCAATTACTCTGAGTTCCTCATGGCAAAGATTAGTAGGAAGGAAAGGAGTCACAATTGTGGTAAGGGTAATTGACCCTGAAGGTCAGGAGGAGTAGTTGAGTAATAGGAGCAGAAAAAAGTCCCAAACATTTGAGAACATTTCTGAGGATGAGGGTAATTATAATAGGTAGTAGAGGATGAGGAGGAAGATGATAAATTTAGCTTGGTGGATGTTGTGTTGTACTGCCCAGATTCAGGCACCCATTTCCCAAGTTGCTATGCCTATTGTATACAGATGGTTCACAGCTAAATCTCTCCCAGGAAATTCCTTTGGCTTGCTACACTGAAAGTTCTTCTCCCTTGCTGGAGAAAGCCAGAATCCAATGGCTGGTTGAAGCAGGAGTGCAAAGGCACAGACCCCTTGCTTTGATTTGGGACAACTCCAAAGCTTCCATTTTCCTAATTTTTCACTCCTTCCCAGATGTTTTTTCTCTAGAGTACTCTCTAACACATTCTTGCACCCAAATCCCCTCACAGCATTTGTTTCCTGAACAACCTTACCTGAGACATTACTCTTGCTGCTTTAAAGCTTTCTCAAAACTTTCTAAAGATACAAAAATAAAATGAACTTTTCAAAAGCAGAATTTCTATACAGCTTTATTAAGAATTAATTGACATACAATAAACTTCACATATTTCAAATGCACAATTTAATGAGTTTTGACATATGTATATGCCCATGAAACCATGCTCAAAACAACATACTGAACGTATCCATCATCCCCAAAGATTCCTTGTGCCCCTTTGTAATTCCTACCTTCTATTCCACTCCCCTTGCCACCCCAAAGCAACCGTTGATCTGCAGACTGTCGCTATATATTACTTTGTATTTTCTGGAATTTTATGTAAATTGAATCATACAGTATGCAATCTTCTTTTTTGTCTTGCTTCTTATACTTAGCATAATTATTTTGAGATCCATTCCATGGTACTGCATGTATCTATAAATGTATTTCCTTTTTTTAAAAATTATTGATTATCCCATTGATAATGCACAGTTTGTTTTCACTTTCATTCATTGATGAACATCTGGGTTGTTTCCAGTTTGGAGTTATTACAAATAAAGCTGCTATGAACATCCATGTACAAATATGTGTATAAACATATGTTTTAATTTCCTTTGGGTAATAAAGACTGGATTGGCTGGATCATAGATGAGGTGTATTTTTTTTTGTTCGTTTGTATGTTTTGTTTTTTCTTTTTTTGAATTTTATTAATTTTTATACAGCAGGTTCTTATCAGTAATCTATTCTACACATATCAGTGTATATATGTCGATCCCAATCTCCCAATTCATCCCACCGGAGGTGTAAGTTTAGTGTTTTGAAACATATCAAATTATTTTCCAAAGTGATTGTGCCATTTTTCATTTACACTAGTGGTGCATGTGAGTTCAAGTTCCCGTACATTCTCACTAACACTTGATATAATATTTGTTTATTTTATAAATAAATATAATTACTTGTTTATTTTTAAATTTTATGGGAGTATAGTTGATTTATAATGCTCTGTTAGTTTCAAGTGTACAGCATAGTGATTCAGTTATACATATACATATATTTATTCTTTTTCAGATTCTTTTCCCATATAGGTTATTACAAAATATTGAGTAGAATTCCCTGTGCTATACAGTAGGTCCTTGTTGGTTATCCATTTTATATATAGTAGTGTGTGTATGTTAATCCCAAGCTCCTAATTTATCCCTTCCCCTCCTCCACATTTCCCCTTTGGTAACCATAAATTTGTTTTTGAAATTTGTGTGTCTGTTTCTGTTTTGTAAATAAGTTCATTTATACCATTTTTTAAAAATTAGATGCCACTTATGAGTGATATCATATGATATTTGTCTTTGTCTGACTTCACTTAGTATGATAATATTGATGTCCATCCATGTTGCTGTAAATGACATTATTTCCTTCATTTTCATGGTTGAGTAATGATCCATTGTATATATGTATCACACTTTATCCATTCCTCTGTTGATGGACATTTAGGTGGCTTCCATGTCCTGGCTATTGTAAATAGTGCTGTACATTGGGGTGCATGCATCTTTTCGAATTATGGTTATCTCCAGATATATGCTCAGGAGTGGGATTGCTGGATCATATGGTAGTTATATTTTTAGTTTTTTAAGGAACCTCCATAGTGGTTGTACAAATTTACATTCCCACCAACAATGTAGGAGGGAGCTTTTTTCTACACACCCTCTCCAGCATTTATTTTTTGTAGACTTCTTGATGATGGCCATTCTGACTGGTGTGATGTGTTACTACATTGCAGTTTTGATTTCTCTGATAATTAATGATCTAAAGCATATTTTCATGTACTTTTTGGCCATCTGTATGTTTTCTTTGGAGAAATATCTAATTAGAACTGCTGCCCATTTTTTGATTGGGTTGTTTGTTTTTTTGACATAGAGCTGCGTTAGCTGTTCCTATATTTTGGAGATTAACCCCTGATTGGTTGCTTCGTTTGCAAATATTTTCTCCCATTCTGTGGGTTGCCTTTTCATTTTGTTTATGGTTTCTCTTGCTGTGCAAAAGCTTTTAAGTTTAATTAGGTCCTGTTTGTTTATTTTTGTTTTTATTTTCATTACTTTAGGAGGTGGATTGAAAAAGATCTTGCTGCAACTTATGTCAAAGAGTGTTCTGCCTATGTTTTCCTCTAAGATTTTTATACTGTCTGGTCTTACCTTTAGGTCTTTGATCCATTTTGAGTTTATTTTAGTGTATGCTGTTAAAGAATGTTCTAATTTCATTGTTTTACATGTAGCTGTCCAGTTTTCCCAAGACCATTATTGAAGAGACTGTCTTTACTCCATTATATATTCTTGCCAGTCTTTTTAATTTTGACCATTCTAATAGGTATAAGTGATATTTTATTATGGTTTTAGTTTGCATATACCTAATAACAAATAATGCTAAGGATGTTGTATTGTACTTATTTGTCATCCCTATTATCCTCATTATTAATGGATTCCAGATATGTGAATTCACCTGCTTGTTAAAATTTATTTGGAATCCAAAAAGTCAGTACTTGGGACACTTTAGTGGACATTTAGGGCCATAAGAAAAGTGGCAAAAGGTTTTGAATTGTCACAAGTGTGCTTGCAATAAATCCCAGCTAAGGTGGAAAATGGAAACTATCCTCTGCTGTCTCCTTTCAACTCCAATATAGGAATGACCAGAGGATGGGAATAATAGGTGACAGTGCAGTGTAGTGCAAGAAGATCCCCAGAGCCACTTGAATGGGGTTTTAATCCCAACTATCGTGTCTGTTAGTGTGGTGACCTCAGGCGAGTCATTTCACACAACTGAATCTTTTCTCTTTTATAAAATAAAGAAAATAGAACATATCAGGATGAATTGTTTTTAGTATTTAACCTTTAGTCTGTGTTAGGTGTATATATCTACATCTACATCTATCTATCATCAATTTATCTATACAGTTCCCCTAGAAACAATGATTCAGTATTCTCTAATTCAGTGTTCACTGTGACTTTATAATGAGAATCAACTGTACTTTCTTTGTTGAAGTATCTGTTCAAATATTTCACCCATATTGAAATTTGATTATGTATTTTCTTAATGTTGAGTTTTGAGAGTTCTAGATACTGTGTTTGTCAGATACATGCTTTGCAAATCTTCTCCACAGAAGACTTTGACATATATTTTTATTCTCTTTATAGTGTCTTTTGGAGAGGAGGGAATTTTAATTTTTATGAAACTCAATTTATCTATTTGTTCTTTAATTAATTGGGCTTTTTGTGTTGTATATAATAATTCTTTACTAACCTAAAGTTACAAAGATTTTCTCTTAGCCATTTTTATAGTTTAGGTTTTATATTTAGGTCTAGTATCCATTTCAAATTAAATTTTGTACTTGGTGGTGAGTATTCATTCCCATTTATTTATTCTTGGCATATGGTTATCCTTTTTTTTTTTTTTTTTTTTTTTAACACTGTATGTTGGAAAGACTATCCTTTATGTCTTGTATTGCCTTTGCACATTTGTCAAGATTAGTTGTCCATACATATGAGGTTATTTGTGGATTATCTGTTTTATACTATTGCTCCATTTGTCTATCTTGAGGGCAATACAACATGGTCTTGATTAATGTAGCTTTATAGTAATTGAGGTTATTGTCAGTTCCCTTTGTTATTCTCTTTCAAAGTTGCACTGGCTATCCTAGATGCTTTACACTTTCATATAATTTTAGAAGGGAGAATTAATATTTTGACAATGTTGAGTTTTTAAACCCATGGGTACCATATACCTTTCTTTTTAGTTAAGTCTTCTCTATCTCAGGAATATTTTGCCTTATTCTGTGTTTAAGTTTCTCACATATTTTCTAAAATTTATCCCTAGTATTTCATAATAACTGTTACCTTTTTCAAAGCAGTATTTAATCCTATAGTTAATGTCTTTAGCATTTTTTTCTGGATAATTTTCCATGTTTGGCATTTTTAGGATGTGAATCAGTGATGGGCTTAGTTAAGTTAATGTAATAAATAACTACAAACAGGAATGTTTATAAATTTTAGTTATTTTAGAATAATTGGACAGATATCACTTATTATTCTTATTCTATTCTACATAGGTGATAAATAAATTGAATAAGACAAAAATATTCAAGAGTTAAAAATGTTTTATGTGAATTTTTATACAATAATAATTAGTGGACACAAAGTGTTTGCAATCACTCTATTCCCTTTTCTTGAAATAATCTTCATTTTAATCCAATCGCTTTTATTTTGATACATTCTCAGTATTTGCTCTAAATATGGAAGCAATTAAACATTAAAAATTTTGTTCCCCAATTTATCATTAAAAATATTTTGAACACAACTTTTTATAAATTATCAACCTTAAAAGGTGATTTTCTTTGGCATTAAGAAAGCATATAGGTAGCCTAAAGGCATAGGTTTTTGAAATCAGACCAATCTGAATTTGAATACTGATTCTACCACTCATTACATGCTTGAGACTTGGGAAAATTACACTCTCTGGGCTTTAATTTCTTCATCTATAACATTTGCCTGACATAAAATATTTATTTAATTTTTTAGATAATTATAATACAGTTAAATACTTTGTCATTATATCCTTACTTCTTTCACTCCCAGGTTAAGAATAGATGCTCTGTACTAACATGGTATTTTGTGCATCCTCCTATAATACCATTTACTGATACTACATATTAATTGTTTAGCATTTTTTGTCATTATTTGACATAAAAGAATGAATTCATCATTAAGGAGAATGTTTCTTCTCTCCTCTGATGATTCCTTCCAAGAGGACCCTGAATTGCTACCCCATTCCTGGCCCTTTTTCTGAACTCATGATACTGAGCTCAGTTCCTACCTTGTTCCTCTTGGAGGGGTGAATGCCTTCTGAGAGCGCACATTGTCTGCTCTCCCAAGAAACGGGATCATCTATGTAGAGGCCCAGTCCAGAGCTCTATGATCAGATTGTTATATCTGTCTGGCTCTAGGGTTCAGTGTTATGCATTAGGAGGACACATTTGCCCCTCACATTAAGCTATATCCTCCAACCTTCGGTTGTCATTTTTTTAAAGTTTAGTTTTGACCCTAAAAATTTTTAAAAAAGAAGAAAAAGAAAAAAGGTATATCAGGAACCATTTTGCTTCTTGCACAAACACATCCTTTTCTTTTAGAAGTATAGATGCAGAATTATAACTTTACCTTGATTTACATTAAGCTAAAACCTATCTTTTTCTTTTAATCTTCAAAACCTTAAAGAAGGTAATATAATTTTCATTATGGAATTGAAATTCAAGCCTAAATTGGTAGAATTATATGCTTTACTGTCACTCTAGTTAAATGTTTGTTAAAAAAATTGGAATTCAGGAAAAAAATATCTCTGACTCTGTATGCTCTTATGTACTACTACAGAAATAATTGAAAAATCTTATGTTTCCTTCGAGCCACAGACTTGATGATCTTGGGTATTTTATTTCCTGAATCAATTTCAAATGGTGTCAGCCTAGATACTCATTTTCAAAGGATATAGAAAACTGAGGCACTTATTTATATAATTCAGTACAAAATTCCATAAGATCATGGAAATAAGATTCTATGACCAGAATTATATGGATAATAGATGCAAATCTCACTTGTAGTTATGTATGTTAGTGACTAAGGCAGCTGAAATAACTAGTGGACTAGGTATAGTCTGTTTAATTTAGTCGTATAGATAAATGAAACCAATATTTGTTGTTCCAGTTAATATGGTTATCTAACTGATCAAATTGGCACAATTTGATCTGCACTAATAGAACTAGTGCATGTTGGGAGCTACCAGTAATGTGCTTGCATTAAAATAATGTGGATGTTCATTCTGGGTTCAATATTTCAAATAAATTACTATCTTTAGCAGCCAAGGAAAAGCATATTTGCATTTCTCTATGAAGATCCATTGGGTCATATGATTCATTTTTTTTTTTTGGTTGTTTTTCTTTTGACTGCTTTGGAATTTTGATAATTTTGGGTAATTGATGCATCACGTGTAACATGTTTGAAGGGAGAATCACATCAAAGTCAATGATAATTACTGTGAAACAGTTGTTTCTGAGAAAATTAAAGTGAGTATGTAGATCTAATTATGGAATACTAAGAGCATAATTGATCTCTTTCGTAGTAATACTTTTTCTCTTTGCTTTTAGTAAAAAGAAAAATAGGATGTAATAATTCATGAAAATGCAATAACGGATTGTATACAATTTTTAAAAATTCTCAGCAAATGAATTCTCAAGTAATAGATGAAGCACAGGGTGTCTTACTACATCATATTGATAAAGGGTTATGATTATTTATTTATTTAGCAACTTTAGTGATGTCTCAGATAGATAACTTGAAGTACTGGAGATTTGGATATGGGTAATAAGAGAACCCTGATTTTTTGTTGCTCACACACACGGTTGAGGTTGAGTAAATATCACAGAAGGAAGACCTTATAGCCCCTTTTTTCATCACTTTGTCTGAAGCATCCTGCATCATGCCTGGGACATAGTGAGTGTTCACCTAATTTGTTAAATGAGTTGTGAGGTACAGGTAAGTGGACTTCTAACTTTTTTTCATTTCCTTCTTCTATTTCTCTTTTTGTAATGTGGGAAAAAGGATGAGTTGAGATAAGATGAAAAACAATCAACCTGAAATAGAAATTACTTAGCCAAGATTATCCTGGTTTGGTGAGACAAGGGTTGGGGGTCCTTGGAGTAACTTTGATTTGTAGCATGTCAAACAAGTGCTACTGTCTTAATTTAGGCATTGCAAGTAGTTTACAGTGACATACTACCATATATATTGTAGTCTGACTCCAACTTGGAAAGTTGAGAAAATTTGTCCTTCTGGTCTCTGTAACCTCAGTTCCTGAACAATAACCATCTCTTTTCTTTCAATTCAGAGATCTAGTGCATATTTCTCTCTAACAGATCAAAGTCCCAACCCTATTGTTCTAGCCAGATCTAGTCTTCTACCTGAAATAAATCCACTTTCACTGTAATGAAAATTCAGGCAGATATTATTATTTGATTAAACTACAGTAGTTCACAAAAACGTGGGAAAAGCTTTAACCTTTGTGGGTATATTTTGGATTTGGATAGGCTGCTGCATGATATTACAGTCAAAGAGAGCTTGGTTTATTCTGAAATTTTAGAATAATTCCACATTACTGAAGAGCAGGGGTGAGGAGGTAGTAGATTAGAAGGGTTAAGGTACTTAGCTGGGTAATTTGGGGAAAATTTTATAGATGAAGAAATTTTATCTCGATTTTATCATCTAAAAATTGGAGCAATAACAACAGCAAGAGACAAATGGAGATCAAATGAGAGTACAAATACAGTACACCTATAGAAGTGTCCTGGAAACAGCAATTGATCAATAATGCTAGTCTTATCATTAAATTCACCACCCTCTTTTCCACTTCAAGGCTTAGCACAAGTTCCCTTAAAAGAGAATTTGGAAGAAGGATTGAGAGATCTGGTGGGGCACCGATATTGTTTATAACAGGGTATAAAATGTTTATTTTGAGGAGACCATGGGCAATTCAAGAGATGTATCCAGTAGACAGGAAGACTGCTGTGAG
Source organism: Balaenoptera ricei (assembly GCF_028023285.1). Taxonomy (NCBI): domain Eukaryota; kingdom Metazoa; phylum Chordata; class Mammalia; order Artiodactyla; family Balaenopteridae; genus Balaenoptera; species Balaenoptera ricei. Next base: position 50,314,354 of record NC_082655.1, read on the forward strand.
GTTCAGGAGGGTGAAGAAGTATGAGTCATCATCATGGACTTGAATGGAGTACATAAGGAAGGTGCTAAGAGTAAGAAAGCCAAAAAGAACAATTATGGAACTGATATTCTAGGCATGAGCAGTGACAATGGAATCTATTAAGAATAAGAACATATGAAAGCCCGAGGGAGGAGAAGAAAAGGAAAAAACCCAGAGGATGCTGTTTTCATAGTCAGGAAGGGAGGAAGTGCCATGAAAAAAGTGGTGTTCTAAAATAGCTGCTGCAGAGTTTCAACAAAGGAAGTGAAGAATATTGACTATTGGATTCAGCTATTAAGGTAGATTATTGAAGTAAGTGAGAGTAGATTTGGGAGTATGGTGGGAACAAAAACACAATCATTATTGGTTTCAGAGTGAATGAGTGATAATTTACTAACCTTTAAAAAACCTTGGCTATGATGGGAAAGTTAGAGATTAGGCTGTAGTTAGGGGAATAAGTATGTTCAAAAGAAGCCACTATTTAAAAGGAAGAGACTCTAGAATATTTTTAGCACTAGTATAAGGAATCAGCACGGAGGAAAAAACTAAAGATACAAGCTGAAGAGGCTGAGGGCTGATATAGCTAGATGATTGAGCAATTAGGAGGGCATAGGATACAGAGCACTGTTGGAGAGATAGGCCTTGTATAGGGGAAATATCATCACTCCTGAGACAGGAGAAAAGGAAGTACAGGAATGGAACAGATTGGTCTGTAGCTGATCTAATAAGAAATTGAAATAATTATTGTCTGATGCTCTCTATCTTCTGTGTGAAGCAGGAGGTAAGGTTTTATGTCTGGTGCAGAAACTAGTTTACATACAAAACTAAATATAATTGGCTTTCTGATGAGAGGTTGGGATATGGATTTTTATAATTAGCATTAAAATTTTGAGTAAATCTAATTAACATTTTTGAAATCAAAGGAGATTGATAGCATATCAATATTTTCTCAAAATAGGTGGCACTCCTAAAACTGTGTATTTTTGTGAGAACTTTATTGTAGAACTTCATCCACTGCCTCAGCACCTGTCTTTGAACTTAGTTAATCACATGAGAACTCAATGGGAGAAATCTGACCAGACTATTTGATTTGTGAAGTGTCTGAGTGACTTTTTCTTTATCAGTTTAGTTTAGGGGTGATAATATTCACTCATTTTATACTTCTTTTTATGTTTTCAAATTAATTTTGACTATGTTATCTCCCTTTGATCTTACAATGAATGGCCTGGTGAGCTTGATCAGGCAGGATTTGCATGAGGATACAGAGGCAAAGGCTAATTAATTAAAGAGAAGAAAATTGAAACCAACTCTCTGAAAATTAGGAAAGGAGTAGGATGCCTTTGGAGAAATTATCAGTAATCATCCTGATGGCTCCTTAAGGGAGAAACTTAAGTTTATAGCTTAGGGAATGGAAACATAGAAAAAAAAATGGAAAAACATTATATTCAAGAACTGGAAAGCACCTTAGAATATATAGGACTCTATGTTACTTTCCAGATTAAGAAACTTGCTAGGTACTCAGTAAACGTTTGCAGAAGGAATGAATAGGTGAATGAAAGAAGAAACTGAGCTTCAAATAGTGAAGTCATTTTCCTGAATTTAGAGAACAGATTTTTGGTAGAAGGATAAGAAACCGTACTTTTTAAATGTTCAGGTCAATTGTCTTTCCATTAAATTAGCAATTGTTTCAAGGAATAATTATGGAGGAAAATAAAAATTATAAATTGAAAATAAACCAGTGTAGTAAATCACAGAAGAAATAATCTGCATTATCAGGAGTTTATAATGCAGTACTAATGTTAGCCAGAAACAACATGGACTGAATTCATAGAGCCTGAGATGTTTGGACCCCTGATGTTTTGCTCTTGCCAATTTTACTGCTTACATTAAAAATTAGAATGCACTTTTTATAGCAAGGCAGAGCTTACCCTCTCCTTCCTCCTACCATTTTATGGCTACAGAATCTGAGTGCAATGGAGACTGAGTGCTTTTCCCAAGGCAGCTAAGCTAATTAATGTCAAAGTTTGAATTTAATCCTGGTCTTTTGATGACTGGCTCTCCAAAATGATTCTTTCTAACATTTCATTTTGTGGAAAAAAAAATTTTTCTCTTTACCCTCTTTTTTATTTATCTCATTTTCACATGTTTAGGCTAAAATGGAACAAAATAAGGAAATAAAGGAAAACTGCATTATTTTGTCTACTATACTATTATTGGGAATAGATCCTTTAATAATCCTTAAGTGAGACTTAAATGAGCTTCAATTTACCATAAAGAAGTAAAATCAAAGTTATTTAATAACATAGTACCTAACAAATCAATACCTAACAATATGCAAGAGTGTATATATGCTCTTGTGTGTGTTTGCGTGTGGGCCTCTCTCCCTCCACTTTCTCTGTTCCTCTTTTAGTCTCTCCTGAGATGCCAACTCTCTTGCAGCCTCTGCTATTCATTTATCATTCTATTTCCCAACTCAAGTAATGCTTTCTACATTTAGTTCTCAATGTTCCATCACAAAAATCTTATCCTACCATTTCTGGGTCCATCTATAATTGAACAGCCATGAATTTCTATTCATTTATTTGGCTTACCTTAGCAAATACTTCTTAAAACTTTTAAGAAATAACCATGCTAATGCTGTGACATGAAGATGAACAAAAGTTGACAAAGTTCCTATTCTCAAAAAATATACATGTTATAGATCAAGATGGTGGAGGAGTAGGATGTGGAGTTCTCCTTCTCCTACAGATACATCAAAAATACATCTACATGTAGAATGACTCTCACAGTACATCTACGGAACACTGGCAGAAGGCCTCAAACTTCCAAAAGGGCAAGAAAATCTCCATGTAAATGGGTAGGGCAAAAGAAATAAGAAAATAAAGAGAGAAAGGAATTGGGACAGGACCTGTGCCTCTGGGAGGGAGCTGTGTAAGAGCAAAGGTTTCTTCACATTGGAAAATCCCCTCACTGGTGGGGAGATAAGCTAGGACACAGGGGGGGCTTCAGAGTCTTAGAGGAGAATGCAGAAACAGGGGTGCAGTGGACAGCAACAGGGGTGCAGAGGGCAAAGTGGGTAGACCTGCATAGTGGGTTGGTGCTGACTGGCACTTCCCAGCCTGAGATGCTTGTCTGTTTGTCTGCTGGGGCATGTGGGGCCTGGACACTGAGGCTTGGGCTTTGGAGGTCAGACCCTGGGGAGAGGACTGGGGTTGACTGCATGAAGGCAGCCTGAGGGGGCGAGGGTGTAGAAAGTCAAAACTGAGGGAGTCTGGGAAGAAGCTTGGCCCTGCAAGAGAGGCAAGGCACCATTGTGGGAGGGGTGGTGCATGAGGAGAGGGGAAGACCCACTATAGGATCTTCTTTCTCCATGCACTTGCAGGCAGCAGGGCACCACCTAAATGAGCTACAGGGGCGGGAGCAAGCTGTGGCTGCCTTCTCAGACTACAGAAATCTGCCCAGACCACTGACACTGTGACAGCCTGCAGCCAAGGGTCCTGTGAGTGGGTGCAGGTCAATACCCCCTCCTTCTCAGGGGCCTTTGTGGCCTGCCACTACTGAAGGTCCTGTGATCTGGGGCCAACTTTCCCGGGAGCATGCATGGCCCACCGCTGCTGCCAATTGCCCCACAACCTAGTGCCAACCACTGCCTCCACCACCCTGGGAGTGCACAACCTGCCACTGCTGTGGCCAATGGCCCCAAGATCCAGAGCCAACATCCCTGGGAGCTCACGTGGCCTGCAACCACTGCTGAGGGCCCTGTGACCTGGTGCCAAACACTGCCCACACCTCCTCAGCAGCACTTGACCCACCACCACTGTTGCAGAGGGACCCATGATGGGAAGCCAACCACTGCCCCTGCTTTCCAGGGAGCCTGTGTGAGACATGAACCTATGCACATGCACACCCCCTATCAAGGGGATAACATTCAGCACACACAGAGGAAAGAGATTACAAACATCCAAACCAAAAACAGCCCTCACCCCCAAAATAATTAAACTCACACAAGTTTCACAGTGACACTCCCACTTATAAATAGCCCTCCAAGGCTACAGTAGGTAACTGTTTCTCCTAAACTCACAGACTAAGAGAAATATAAGCAAAATGAAGAAGCAGAGGAACCACTGTCTGTTAAAATACCAAGAAAATTCCCCTGAAGGAACAAGCAATGAAACAGACCTCTCTGGTCTAACAGACATTGAGTTCAAAAAGGAGGTAATGAAAGTACTGAAGGAATTAAGAAAGGCTATCAACAGAAATGCAGATTACTGTAAAAAGGAACTAGAAACTATAATAAGGAGCCAAGAAAAATGAGAAAATTCATTTGCCAATACAAAAGCTAAGCTCAAGGCAATGAATAGCAGAATAAATAATGCAGAAGAAAGAATAAGTGACCTGGAAGATAGAATAATGAAAATTACCAACTCAAAACAGCAGATAGAAAGCCAAATGGAAAAAAAAAAGAAACAAAAACAATATAAGAGACTTATGGGATAATATAAAGCAGGCCAATCAATGCATAATAGGGATTCCAGAATAAGAAAAAGAAAAGGGGATTGAAAATGTATTTGAAGAAATTATGGCTCAAAATGTCCCAAACCTAAAGAAGGAAACAGATATCCAGATACAGGAAGCACAGATGATCCCAAATAGGATGAACCCAAACAGATCTACACCAAGACATATTATAATAAAAATGGCAAAAGTTAAAGATAAAGAGAGGATTCTAAAAAGTCAGAAGAGAGGAACAAAGAATTCTTTACAAGGGGACCGCCTTAAGGCTATCAGCTGATTTCTCTACAGAAACACTGCAGGACAGAAGGGAGTGACAAAATATATTCAAAGTCTTAAAAGAGAAAAATCTGCAACCTAGAATACTCTACCCAGCAAGATTATCATTTATAACAGGAGGAGAAATAAATAATTTCTCAGACAAGGAAAAACTAAAAGAATACAGAAATACTAAACCAATCCTAAAAGAAATAGTGAAAGGTCATCTCTAAATAGAAAAGAAGCAAGAAGAAATAGGAAGGAGGAAATCACAGTTGGAAAGTAAATCTCTTAAATTAGGCAGTATACAGATCAAAAATGGAAAAAAAAATCTATTTGTGAAAGCAATGATTAAAAACAAGGAACAGCAAAAGAATAAACATGAAAATGTAAAAAGGTACATCAAAATCACAAACTTTGAGGAAGGAGAGCAAGAAAATACAAATTCTTTTTCTTTTTTTTTTAGGATATTTTTGAGCCTATATGACTATCAGTCTAAAGCAAGCAGATATAGGAAACAGTTAACATACTTGAAAAACAGGACAACCACAAATCAAAAACATACAATAGATTCACAGAACCAAAAAGAAAAGAACACAGGCATAAAATAAAAGGAAATCATCAAACCACAAAAAGAAAAAGAAAGGAACAAAGAAGAAAGAAAGAATCAACTGGAAAACAAGGTTTGAAATGGCAATAAATACACATGTATCAATAATTACCTTAAATGTCAATGGACTGAATGCTTCAATCAAAAGACATAGAGTGGCAGAGTGAATAAAAAATCAGAGCCTATAATATGCTGCCTACAAGGGGCACACATTATGGCAAAGGGCACACATAGATTGAAAATGAGGGGATAGAAAAAGATATTTCATGCAAACGGAAATGACAAGAAAACAGGAGTTGCAATACTCATATCAGACAAAATAGACTTTAGAACAAATGCTATAAAGAAAGATAAAGAAGGGCACTATATAATGATAAAAGGATCAATACAAGAAGAGGATTTTATACTTTTCAACAAATATCCAGCTAATATTGAAGCACCTGAATACATAAAACAAATACTAACAGAAATAAGGGGAGAAATTAATAGAAATACAATAATAGTAGGAGACTTTAGCACCCCACTCACATCAATGGACAGATCTTCCAGACAAAGAATCAATAAAGCAACAGAGGTCCTAAATGATACAATAGAAGAGTTAGATTTAATTGATATTTTCAGGACACTACATCAAAAAAAAAAAAAAAAGAAACAGAATATACATCTTTTCAAGTGCACACAGAACATTCTCTAGGATTGACCACATCCTAGGACACAAAACTAACCTCAATAAATTTAAGAGTATAGAAATTATTTCAAGCATCTTCTCTGTCTATAATGGCATGAAAGTAGAAATTAACCACAGGAAAAGAAATGAGAAATAAAGGATTACATGGAGACTAAATAACATGCTACTAAAAAACCAATGGGTCAATGAGAAAACCAAAAAAAAAAAAAAATTAAAAAAATGCCTTGAGACAAACAGCAATGAAAACACAACCATACAAAATCTATGGGATGCAGCAAAAGCAGTTCTTAGAGGGAAGTTTATAGTGATACAGGCCTTCCTCAACAAACAAGAAAGTTCTCAAGTCAACAACCTAACCTACCACCTAAAAGAAGTAGAAAAAAAATAGAACAAACAAAACTTAAAGTTAGCAGAAGGAAGGAAATAATAAAGGTCAGGGAGGAAATAAATAAAATAGAGATTAAAAAAATAGAAAAAAATCAATAAAACCAAGAGCTGGTTCTGTGAAAGGGTAAAAAAATTGACAAGCCTCTGGCCAGGCTCACTAAGAGGAAAAGAGAGAGAATGCAAATAAACAAAATAAGAAATGAAAAAGGAGAAATCTCAACTGATATTACAGAAGTACAAAAAACCCTAAGAGAATACTATGAACAAATATATGCCAACAGATTTGACAACCTAGAAGAAATGGACAACTTTCTAGAAAGATACAGCCCACCAAAATTGAATCAAGAAGAAATAGATGATTTGAACAGACTGATGACTAGAAGTTAAAGAGAATCTGTAAAAAAACAAACAAACAAATTCCCTACAAACAAAAGTCCAGGACCAGATGGTTTCACAGGCGAATTCTACCAAACATACAAAGAAGAACTTATACCAATTCTTCTCAAAATCTTCCAAAAATTGAAGAGGAGAGAACACTCCCAAAGACATTTTAAGAAGCCACCATCACGCTGACACCAAAACCAGACAAAGACACCACCAAAAAAAGAAAATTACCGGCCAATATCTTTGATGAACATAGATGCAAAAATTTTCAATAAAATATTAGCAAGCTGAATCTAACAACACATTAAAAAGGTCATACACCATGACCAAGTGGGATTCATCCCAGGTTCACACAGATGTCTCAACATACGCAAATCAATCAATGTAGTACACCACATTAACAAAAGAAAAGTCAAAAACCACATGATTATCTTAATAGATACAGAAAAAGCATCTGACAAAATTCAACATCCATTCATGATAAAAACTCCTGTCAAAGTGTGAATAGAGAGAACTTATCTCAACATAGTAAAAGCCATTTATGAAAAACCCACAGCCAATATAATACTCAATGGTGCAAAGCTGAAAGCCTTCCCTCTAAAATCTGGAAGAAGACAAGGATGCCCACTCTCAGCACTTCTCTTCAAAATAGTATTAGAAGTCTTAGCCACAGCAATCAGATAAGAAAAAGAAATAAAAGGTATCTAAATTGGAAGGGAAGAGGTAAAATTGTCACTATATGCACATAACATATTATTATATATAGAAAACCTTAAGGACTCCACACAAAAGCTATTAGATCTAATAATCTAATAAATGAATTCAGGAAAGTAACAAGTTACAAGATTAACATTCAGAAATTGGCTGCATTCTTTTACACTAACAATAAAATATCAGAATGTAAAAAAACAATACATTTTAAAATCACACCAAAAAAAACCCAAAAACCTTAAAATAAACTTGACCAAGTAGGTGGAAGACTTATAGGCTGAGAACTATCACTATAAAACATTAATAAAGGAAATAAAAGAGGATTCAAAGAAATGGAAAGATATCCCATGCTCTAGGATTTGAAGAATAAATATTGTTAAAATGGCAATACTACCCAAAGCAATCTACAGATTTAATGCCATCCCTATCGAACTACCCAGGACATTTTTCACAGAACTACAAGAAATAATCCAAAAATTTATATGGAACCATAAAAGAACCAGAATTGCCAGAACGGTCCTGAGGAAAAAAAACAAAGAAGGAGGAATCACTATCCCAGACTTCCAACAATACTACGAAGCAACAGCAATCAAAACAGTGTAGTATTGGTAGAGAAACAGGCATACTGATCAATGGAACAGAATAGAGAACCCAGAAATAAACTCACACACTTATGGTCAATTAATCTTTGACAAAGGAGGCAAGAATATAAAATGGGAAAAAGGGAGTCTCTTCAGCAAGTGGTGTTGGGAAAGTTGGACAGCTGCACATAAATTAATGAAGTTAGAACACACCCCCACACCACACAGAAAAATAAACTCAAAATGGCTTAAAGACTTAAACATAAAACATGACACCATAACACTAGAAGAGAGCATAGACAAAACATTCTCTGACAGAAATCTGACCCATGTTTTCTTAGGTCAGTATCCCAAGGCAATAGAAATAAAAACAAAAATAAAAAATGGAACCTAATCAAACTTACAAGCTTTTCCACAGCAAAGGAAACCATTAAAAGAATGAAAAAGAAATATCTTACAGAATGGGAGAAAATATTGCATATGAGGCAACAGACAGGGTTTAATCTCCAAAATACACAAACAGCTCATACAACTCAAAAAGAAAACAAAACAAAAAAACCCAAACAACCCAATTGAAAAATAGGCAGAAGACCTTAATAGACATTTCTCCAAAGAAGACATACAGATGGCCAGTAGGCACATGAAAAGATGCTCAGAGGAGGAGGGGCAAGATGGTGGAAGAGTAAGACGCGGAGATCACCTTCCTTCCCACAGATACAGTAGAAATACATCTACACGTGGAACTGCTCCTACAGAACACCCACTGAACACTGGCAGAAGACGTCAGACCTCCCAAAAGGCAAGAAACTCCCCACGTACTTGGGTAGGGCAAAAGAAAAAAGAAATAACAGAGTCAAAAGAATAGGGACGGGACCTGCACCAGTGGGAGGGAGCTGTGAAGGAGGAAAGGTTTCCACACACTAGGAAGCCCCTTCGCGGGCAGAGACTGCGGGTGGTGGAAGGGGAAAGCTTCGGAGCCACAGAGGAGAGCGCAGCCACAGGGGTGCGGAGGGCAAAGCAGAGAGATTCCTGCACGGAGGATCGGGGCCAACCAGCACTCACCAACACGAGAGGCTTGTCTGCTCACCTGCCGGGGCGGGCGGGTACTGGGAGCTGAGGCTCGGGCTTCGGTGCTAGCCGGGAGGGAGTTTGGGAAAAAGTCTGCAGCTGCCGAGGAGGCAAGAGACTTTTTCTTGCCTCTTTGCTTCACAGCGCGCAAGGAGAGGGAATTCAGAGCGCCACCTAAACGAAATCCAAAGACGGGCGCGAGCCGCGGCCATCAGCGCGAACCCCAGAGACGGGTAGGACACGCTAAGGCTGCTGCGGCCGCCACCAAGAAGCCTGTGTGTGAGCACAGGTCACTCTCCACACCTCCCCTCCCAGGAGCCTGTGCAGCCTGCCACTGCCAGGGTCCCGTGATCCAGGGACAACTTTCCTGGGAGAACGCACTGTGCGCCTCAGGCTGCTGCAACTACACGCTGGCCTCTGCTGCCACAGGCTCGTCCCGCATCCGTGCCCCTCCCTCCCCCCCACCTGAGTGAGCCAGAGCCCCCAAAGCAGCTGCTCCTTTAACCCCGTTCTGTCTGGGCGGGGAACAGACGCCCTCAGGCGACCTACATGCAGAGGCAGGTCCAAATCCAAAGCTGAACCCCGGGAGCTGTACGAACAAAGAAGAGAAAGGGAAACCTCTCCCAGCAGCCTCAGAAACAGCGGATTAAAGCTCCACAAACAACTTGATGTGCCTGCATCTGTTGAATACCTGAATAGACAAAGAATCATCCCAAATTCAAGAGGTGGACTTTGGGAGCAGGCTATATTAATTTTTCCCCTTTTCCTTTTTTTGTGTGTGTATATGTGTATGCTTCTGGGTGACATTTTGTCTGTATAGCTTTGCTTTCACCATTAGTCCTAGGGTTAGGTCCGTCCATGTTTGTTTTTTTTTTTGTTTTTTTTTTTTTTAACTTAAAATTTTTTTTTTCCTAATACAATTTTTCTTAATAATTTTTTCCTTATTTTCTATTTTTAGAAATTAAAAAAAAATTTTAATGAGTTTTTTCATATTTTTTATTTTAAAAAATTAAATTTTTTTCTTAATAAATTTTTTTCTTAATACTTTTTTCTTTTTACTATAAAAAATTAATCTATTTTAAAAAATTTTAAAAACTTTGTTTTCAGAATACACTTATTCTTAATAATTTTTTTCTTATTTTTTATTATAATAGCTTTATTTTGTTTTATTTTATCCTCTTCCTTTCTTTCTTTCTATTTTTTTCTCCCTTTTATTCTGAGCCGTGTGGATGAAAGGCTCTTGGTGCTCCAGCCAGGCATCAGGGCTGTGCCTCTGAGGTGGGAGAGCCAACTTCAGGACACTGGTCCACAAGAGACCTCCCAGCTCCACGTAATACCAAACGGCGAAAATCTCTCAGAGATCTCCATCTCAACATCAAGACCCAGCTTCACTCAATGACCAGCAAGCTACAGTGCTGGACACCCTATGCCAAACAACTAGCAAGAGGAACACAGCCCCATCCATTAGCAGAGAGGCTGCCTAAAATCATAATAAGGCCACAGACACCCCAAAACACACCACCAGACGTGGACGTGCCCACCAGAAAGACAAGATCCAACCTCATCCACCAGAACACAGGCACTAGTTCCCTCCACCAGGAAGCCTACACAACCCACTGAACCAACCTTAGCCACTGGGGACAGATACCAAAAACAACGGGAACTACGAACCTGCAGCCTGTGAAAAGGATACACCAAACACAGTAAGATAAGCAAAATGAGAAGACAAAAAACCACACAGCAGGTGAAGGAGCAGGGTCAAAACCCACCAGACCTAACAAATGAAGAGGAAATAGGTAGTCTACCTGAAAAAGAATTCAGAATAATGATAGTAAAGATGATCTAAAATCTGGGAAATAGAATAGACAAAATGCAAGAAACATTTAACAAGGATGTAGAAGAACTAAAGAGGAACAAAGCAACGATGAAAAACACAATAAATGAAATTTAAAATACTCTAGACGGGATCAATAGCACAATAACTGAGGCAGAAGAACAGAGAAGTGACCTGGAAGACAGAATGGTGGAATTCACTGCTGTGGAATAGAATAAAGAAAAAAGAACGAAAAGAACTGAGGACAGTCTCAGAGACCTCTGGGACAACATTAAACGCACCAACATTCGAATTATAGAGGTCCCAGAAGAAGAAGAGAAAAAGAAAGGGACTGAGAAAATATTTGAAGAGACTATAGTTGAAAACTTCCCTAATATGGGAAAGGAAATAGTTAGTCAAGTCCTGGAAGCACAGAGAGTCCCATACAGGATAAACCCAAGGAGAAACACGCCAAGACACAAATTAATCAAACTAAAAAAAAATAAATATAAAGAAAACATATTAAAAGCAGCAAGGGAAAAACAACAAATAACACACAAGGGAATCCCCATAAGGTTAACAGCTGACCTTTCAGCAGAAACTCTGCAAGCCAGAAGGGAGTGGCAGGATATACTTAAAGTCATGAAGGAGAAAAACCTACCACCAAAGTTACTCTACCCAGCAAGGATCTCATTCAGCTTTCATGGAGAAATTAAAACCTTTACAGACAAGCAAAAGCTGAGAGAGTTCAGCACTACCAAACCAGCTTTACAACAAATGCTAAAGGAACTTCTCTAGGCAAGAAACATAAGAGAAGGAAAACACCTACAATAACAAACACAAAATATTTAAGAAAATGGGAATAGGAACATACATATCGATAATTACCTTAAATGTAAATGGATTAAATGCTCCCACCAAAAGACACACACTGGCTGAAAGGATACAAAAACAAGACCCATATATATGCTGTCTACAAGAGATCCACTTCAGACCTAGAGACACATACAGACTGAAAGTGAGGGGATGGAAAAAGATATTCCATGCAAATGGAAATCAAAAGAAAGCTGGAGTAGCAATTCTCATATCAGACAAAATAGACTTTAAAATAAAGACTATTACAAGAGACAAAGAAGGACACTATATAATGATCAAGGGATCGATCCAAGAGGAACGTATAACAATTGTAAATATTTATGCACCCAACATAGGAGCACCTCAATACATAAGGCAAATACTAACAGCCATAAAAGGGGAAATCGACAGCAACATAATCATAGTAGGGGACTTTAACACCCCACTTTCACCAATGGACAGATCATCCAAAATGAAAATAAATAAGGAAACACAAGCTTTAAATGATATATTAAACAAGATGGACTTAATTGATATTTATAGGACATTCCACCCAAAAACAACAGAATACACATTTTTCTCAAGTGCTCATGCAACATTCTCCAGGATAGATCATATTTTGGGTCACAAATCAAGCCTTGGTAAATTTAAGAAAATTGAAATCATATCAAGTGTCTTTTTTGACCACAACGCTATGAAACTAGATATCAATTACAGGAAAAGATATGTAAAAAATACAAACACATGGAGGCTACACAATACACTACTTAATAACGAAGTGATCACAGAAGAAATCAAAGGGGAAATCAAAAAATACCTAGAAACAAATGACAATGGAGACATGACGACCCAAAACCTATGGGATGCAGCAAAAGCAGTGCTAAGAGGGAAGTTTATAGCAATAGAAGCCTACATCAAGAAACAGGAAACATCTCGAATAAACAACCTAACCTTGCACCTAAAGCAATTAGAGAAAGAAGAGTAAAAAATCCCCAAAGCTAGCAGAAGGAAAGAAATCATAAAGATCAGATCAGAAATAAATGAAAAAGTAATGAAGGAAATAATAGCAAAAATCAATGAAACTAAAAGCTGGTTCTTCGAGAAGATAAACAAAATTGATAAACCATTAGCCAGACTCATCAAGAGAAAAAGGGAGAAGACTCAAATCAATAGAATTAGAAATGAAAAAGGAGAAGTAACCACTGACACTGCAGAAATACAAACGATCATGAGAGATTACTACAAGCAACTCTATGCCAATTAAATGGACAACCTGGAAGAAATGGACACATTCTTAGTAATGCACACTCTGCCGAGACTGAACCAGGAAGAAATAGAAAATATGAACAGACCAATCACAAGCACTGAAATTGAAACTGTGATTAAAAATCTTCCAACAAACAAAACCCCAGGACTAGATGGCTTCACAGGCGAATTCTATCAAACATTTAGAGAAGAGCTAACACCTATCCTTCTCAAACTCTTCCAAAATTTTGCAGAGGGAGGAACACTCCCCAACTCATTCTATGAGGCCACCATCACCCTGATACCAAAACCAGACAAAGATGTCACAAACAAAGAAAACTATAGACCAATATCACTGATGAACATAGATGCAAAAATCCTCAACAAAATACTAGCAAACAGAATCCAACAGCACATTAAAAGGATCACACACCATGATCAAGTGGGGTTTATCCCAGGAATTCAAGGATTCTTCAATATATGCAAATCAATCAATGTGATACATCATATTAACAAGTTGAAGGAGAAAAACCATATGATCATCTCAATAGATGCAGAGAAAGCTTTCGACAAAATTCAACACCCATTTATTATAAAAACCCTGTAGAAAGTAGGCATAGAGGGAACTTTCCTCAACATAATAAAGGCCATATATGACAAACCCACAGCCAACATTGTCCTCAATGGTGAAAAACTGAAACCATGTCCACTAAGATCAGGAACAAGACAAGGTTGCCCACTCTCACCACTATTATTCAACATAGTTTTGGAAGTGTTAGCCACAGCAATCAGAGAAGACAAAGAAATAAAAGGAATCCAAATCGGAAAAGAAGAAGTAAAGCTGTCACTGTTTGCAGATGACATGATACTATACATAGAGAATCCTAAAGATGCTACCAGAAAACTCCTAGAGCTAATCAATGAATTTGGTAAAGTAGCAGGATACAAAATTAATGCACAGAAATCTCCTGCATTCCTATAAACTAATGATGAAAAATCTGAAAGTGAAATTAAGAAAACACTCCCGTTTACCATTGCAAAAAAAGAATAAAATATCTAGGAATAAACCTACCTAAGGAGACAAAAGACCTGTATGCAGAAAATTATAAGACACTGATGAAAGAAATTAAAGATGATAGAAATAGATGGAGAGATATACCATGTTCTTGGATTGGAAGAATCAACATTGTTAAAATGACTCTATTACCCAAAGCAATCTACAGATTCAATGCAATCCCTATCAAACTACCACAGTTATTTTTCACAGAACTAGAACAAAAAATTTCACAATTTGTATGGAGACACAAAAGACCCCAAATAGCCAAAGCAATCTTGAGAACGAAAAATGGAGCTGGAGGAATCAGGCTCCCTGACTTCAGACTATATTACAAAGCTACAGTAATCAAGACAGTTTGGTACTGGCACAAAAACAGAAATATAGATCAATAGACAGGATAGAAAGCCCAGAGATAAACCCACGCACATATGGTCACCTGATTTTTGATAAATGAGGCAAGCATATACAGTGGAGAAAAGACAGCCTCTTCAATAAGTGGTGATGGGAAAATTGGACAGGTACATATTAAAGTATGAAATTAGAACACTCCCTGACACCATACACAAAAATAAACTCAAAATGGATTAAAGACCTAAGTGTAAAGCCAGACACTATCAAACTCTTAGAGGAAAACATAGGCAGAACACTCTATGACATAAATCACAGCAAAATCCTTTTTGACCCACCTCCTAGAGAAATGGAAATAAAAACACAAATAAACAAATCGGACCTAATGAAACTTAAAAGCTTTTGCACAGCATAAGAAACCATAAATAAGACCAAAAGACACCCATCATAATGGGAGAAAATATTTGCAAATGAAGCAACTGACAAAGGATTAATCTCCAAGATTTACAAGCAGCTCATGCAGCTCAATAACAAAAAAACAAACAACCCAATCCAAAAATGGGCAGAAGACCTAAATAGACATTTCTCCAAAGAAGATATACAGATGGTCAACAGACACATGAAAGAATGTTCAACATCATTAATCATTAGAGAAATGCAAATCAAAACTACAATGAGGTACCATCTCACACCGGTCAGAATGGCCATCATCAAAAAATCTAGAAACAATAAATGCTGGAGAGGGTGTGGAGAAAAGGGAACACTCTTGCACTGTTGGTGGGAATGTAAATTGATACAGCCACTATGGAGAACAGTATGGAGGTTCCTTAAAAAGCTACAAATAGAACTATCATACAACACAGCAATCCCACTATTGGGCATATACCCTGAGAAAACCATAATTCAAAAAGAGTCATGTACCAAAATGTTCATTGCAGCTCTATTTACAATAGCCAGGACATGGAAGCAACCTAAGTGTCCATAATCGGATGAATGGATAAAGAAGATGTGGCACATATATACAATGGAATATTACTCAGCCATAAAAAGAAATGAAATGGAGGTATTTGTAATGAGGTGGATGGAGTTAGAGTCTGTCATACCGAGTGAAGTAGGTCAGAAAGAGAAAAACACATACGGTATGCTAACACATATATATGGAATCTAAGGGGGAAAAAAAAAAAGGCCATGAAGAACCTAGTGGCAAGATGGGAATAAAGACACAGACCTACTAAAGAATGGACTTGAGGATATGGGGAGGAGGAGGGGTGAGATGTGACAGGGTGAGAGAGTGTCATGGACATATATACACTACCAAATGTAAAACAGATAGCTAGTGGGAAGCAGCCACATAGCACAGGGAGATCAGCTCAGTGCTATGTGACTGCCTGGGGGGGTGGGATGGGGGGGTGGGAGGGAGGGAAATGCGGGAGGGAGTAGATATGGGAACGTGTGTATATGTGTAGCTGATTCACTTTGTTATAAAGCAGAAACTAACACACCATTGTGAAGCAATTATACTTCAATAAAGATGTTTAAAAAAAAAAAGGAAAGATGCTCAACATCACTATTGGAGAAATGCAAATCAAAACTACAGTGACGTACCACCTCACAGTGGTCAGAATGGTCATCATTACAAAGTCGACAAATAGCAAATTCTGGAAAGGGTGTGGAGAAAGGGGAACACTCGTACAGTGTTGGGAGAATGTAAAATGGTACAGCCACTATGGAGAACAGTATGGAGGTTCTATATATAAACTATAAATAGAGCTACCATATGATCCTGCAATCCCCAGCCTGGGAATATACCCAGACAAAACTATAATTCAAAAAGACACATGTACTTCTATGTTCATAGTAGCACTATTCATAATAGCCAAAACAGGGAAACAATCTAAATGTCCATCTACAGATGAATGGATAAAGAAGATGTGGTACATATATACAATGGAATACTACTCAGCCATAAAAAACAATGAAATAATGCCATGTGCAGAAACATGGTTGTAACAAGAGATTATCATACTAAGTGAAGTACATCAGAAAGAGAAAGACAAATACCATATGATATCACTTATATGTGGAATCTAAAATATGGCACAAATGACCCTATCTACAAAACAGAAACAGACTCGTAGACATACAGAACAGGCTTGTGGTTGCCAAGGGGGGTTGGGGTGCGGGAAGGAGAGGAATGGACTGGGAGTTTGGGGCTGGTAGCTGCAAACGATTACATTTATAATGGATAAAGAACAAGGTTCTAATGTGTAGCACAGGGAACTATATTAAATATCCTGTGATAAACCATAATGGAAAAGAATATAAAAAAGAGTGTATTATGTATATGAGTCACTTTGCTGTACAGAAGAGATTGACACAACATTGTAAATCAGCTATACTTCAATAATAATTTAATAAATAAAATTTTTTTTAAATGTAAAAAATGTACATGCTATAAATTTAACCAAACAATCCTACAGAAAATATAAAACATTGGCTGTGATGAGTACTGTGAACAAAACTAGTGTCCTTCTAATTCTAGAAGATGCCCCAAGTAGATGATTTCCAGAAAAGGTATGAAGCTACTGAAATTGTTAGTCAAGAAGCATAACTGGCAGTTCTGAGAGATGAAAATCCACCACTTGAGGCCAGAGGGAACATTCTTTTCTGCTCTATGGTTATCTTTGTGGCAGAAGGAAGGATGTTAAAAGAAGATAAATCAAACTATGATGAAGGAAAAGTGGGCAATGAGCCGGAGGTTTGGTGAATTCTTGTTTCAAAAAAGTTGGCAGAAATCTAATTAGGTTTCCAGTTGCTGTTTGGGATGAGAGTCATGTGCTTGCTTGGGACTAAGTAATTTTGTAATTTTCCCATGTATGTTAAATTCCCCAAACCTAGTTTTATTTATTGATTAGAATTAAGACCTGAGAAAAGAAAGGTCTGAGAGAGTAAAAGAAGTACTTAATAGGGAAGACTATGTCCTAGTCTTCAACTAGTCATGAAGATAGACCTCCAAGAAATAGACTATGTGGCAGCAGATTTAGTCTTTGGAACCAGGGCTGAAGAACAAGAAAAAGTCCCCAGTGTCTGGCCCTGAAAATTGACTTAAGGCTACAGCATAACATTAGAAAGACCCTAGAAGATTCCTCATGCCAGATCTCTCTTAGACCCACGAGTTCAGCTCAGTTGCTATGAAGCTGATTTTACTTCAAGGGCTGTCAGTGGGTGGTAAGATGTGTACAAAGAAAGCATGGGTTGGAACAAGGATTATTAACTCAGTTGTGGACTGTGTTCCTACTTCATAATTCTTTTGTAAATTTATGTATAATATGAGTTCATTCTGGTTGGAGAAGTATGATAGTAATTAGTAATTACAAGTATGATAGTAATTAACAGTGATCATACTTAGCTTGCTTGTAGCATTTGAGAAAAGAAAAGGAAGTCCTTTTAGTTTGAGCCATGGCATCAGTCAAAGACAAAGACAGCATCCAAAGAAGGGGAGTTTGTGATGGCTGCTGGCAGATTCTCCTCTGAGTGTTAAATTGTAGTGCAAATTGCTGATAGAATGGAGATGGTCATGTGGGGCTGGAACAGGAACTACAACTTATTGGATACAGGGTACACATGTCAAGAACACAAGATACTGCACGTAAAGGAGCAAAGCAAATTCTAAATACCATTCATGGCAGGAGATGAGCTCTTAATGTACCTTCAAATTCATCACAGGATGACTCTGTAATTGGTTGTGGACTATGTCAACACTTTGATTATATTCTATAGCTATTGCTCATCAGAACTTTCTTTTCTGGCCAAGAAAAGCAATAATAATTTAAAATTTTTCACAGCAGCCTCATGAGATGATTATTACTATCGTAATTGTTCAGATAACAAAGTTGAGGCTTGGGTTTAGGTAAATTGACTAGTTTCCAAAACATTCAAATTCAGGTCCTTAATACTGTAAAACCCCTTCTCTTTTCTGACTGCACTTCACTTGCTTATAAGTCCATTTTGTTCGAAATTTTTCTTTATAAAAAACCATAACTGTAGTTTTGCCTCAGAAAAAAAATCTATTCCTTCTGTGTCCCACGAAAGATCTTATATTTCCAATTACTCTCACCTATGAAACATATACTTCTTACCACTTTTATAACCAAATAAGAGTGAAGGGGCAGTTGGTTATCCCTTTTTGCACAATCAAAACTCTGTTTATAGTTCACTTTCCATTCTTCTAAAGTCTTCTATCCCTATGAATCATTTGGTTTAAATATTGTCACTTTTATTCACTAGGACCCTGTTCTATTTTTTTAACAGCTTTACTGAGGTATAATCATCATACAACAAAGAGCACAGATTTACATTGTACAGTTTGACAAGTTTTGAACTATGTATACAATGTTAAACCATCACCAAAATCAAGATAATGAACATATGCATTACTTTGAAAATTTCCTTATGCCTGTTTTAATTCCCTCCTCGCAACTCTCCCTGACTCTTATGGTCATACCTCCAACCCTAGGAAGAAACATATCTGCTTCCTATCCATAGATACTATTTTGCATTTCCTAAAATTTATATAAATGAAATCATTCAGTGTACCCTTTTTCCCCTTTGGATTCTTTAACTCAGAGCAATTATTGTGAGATTTATCCACATCTTTGTGTGTGTCAATAGTTCTTTCTTTTTTATTGCTGAGTAGTAGTCCATGTATGGAAATATCACAGTTAGTTTATCTATTCACCTGTTGAGGCATATATTGGTTATTTCCATCTTTTAGGTATTCCAATATCTGTTACAGATATTCATATACAATTCTTAGTATGAACACACACTTTAACTTCTCACAGGATTGTAATGGCTAGATAATATAGTAAATCTATGTTGAACTTTTTAAAGAATCTGCCAAACTGTTTTCTAGAGTCATTGTACCATTCAACTTTTCTACCAGCACTGTTTGAGAGTTTGTTTTTCCATATCCTCACCAATACTTGCTATGAGCAGTCTTTCATTTTAGCCATTCTACAAGGTCTACAGTGGTATCTTGTTTGGTTTTTATTTGTGTTTTACTGATGACTAATAATGACTTGAGTGTATTTTAATGCACTTCTTTGCTATTCATGTATTTTCTCTGGTGAAGTGCATTTCCATATCTTTTAACCAATTTTTAGAATTAGATAATTGTTTTCTTAATGTTGAGTTTGAGAATTATTTATATATGCTGTGTATAAGTTCTTATCAGACATGTTTGTAAATATTTTCCTCAATCTATGGTTTATCTTTTCATTCTCTTAATGCTGTCTTTTGAAGAACAAATGTTTTAAATTTTATAAAGTCCAATTTATCAACGTTTAACTCTTTTGAATTATGTTTTGGTATCATAAGCTAAAGGTCACAAAGGTTATTTGTAACTTATTGACCAGGAGTTTTATACTTTTCAGTTTTACTTTTAGGTCTCTGATAAATCTGAGATTTTTTGTCAATGGCATAATGCATAAATGAACATGTTTTTGCATACAATTATCCAATTGTTCTGATAGCATCTGTAGAAAGACCATTTTTTTCTGTACAGATATGCCATTGCACCTTTGTCAAAGATCAATTTTCCATAGATATGAGAGGTTATTTCTGGACTCACATTTTTTTTTCAATTGATATATTAGTCTATCTTAAAGTAAACACCACTCTGTTTTCATTAGTGTAATTTTATAATAAATTCTAGGATTGGTTACCATTAATCCCACAACTTTATGCTTCCTTTTTTCAAGTGTTTTGACTATTTCAGATCAAATTCCTTCATATTTCCATAAACATTTTAGAATCATCTTGTCAGCATCAAAAACAAATCCTGTTGAGATTTGACTAGCATTATGTGGGAGCTACAGACCAAATTGGGAGAATTGACATCTAAACAATATTGAGTCTTCTAGCCAGGAAGAAATTATATCTTCACATTTCTTTAGATCTTAATTTTTCTCAGCAACATTTTCAGGTTTCTATGTAAATATCTTACACATTTTTCTTGATTTCTCTCATAGAATTTCAGTTTTTGATGATATTATAAATGGTATTGTTTTAAAATTTTAAACTCCAACTGCTCCTTGCTAATATATAGAAATACAATTGATTTTTGTACATTGACCTTTTTTCTGCAGTCTTGTTAAATTTACTTTTTAGTTCTGGTAGCTTTGTCTTTGTGTGTGTGCAGATTCCTTTGTATTTTCTACATAGACTATCATGTTGTTTGCAAATATATATTTTTACTTCTTATTTTCCAGTCTGAGTGATGATATTTTCTCCCCTTATTCAGCATTTAGAAACTCCTTAATGATGTTGAATAGAAGTTGTGAGAGCAGCGTTGTTTTTGATCTTAGAAGAGTTTCTCACCATTAAGTATGATATTAGGTGTAGGTTTTTCACTAACGCTGTATATCGGATTGAGAAGTTTACTTTTATTCTTGTTTGCTGAGTTTTGTTGTTGTTGTTATGAGTGGATGTTAGACTTCTTTCAAGTGCTTTTTGTACAGATGATCATATGGTTTATCATTTTCAGTTTATTAACATTGAGAATTAAATTGACTCATTTTAAAATGTTAAACCTGGGATAAACCAGGAGATATATCTCCTGGTTTTATAGATATTGAATATAAATACATTATAGCTATATTTATCTATCTATTGAGATAGAGAATTACATTATACATATAAATATATTTCACACACACACATACACAGTTGGGAAGTAGCAATGGCATAGTGGCCAGCAGTCAGGTCACAGAGGGCTTTGTATGTCATCCTAAGAAGGTGAGAAGGTGTTTTATTCTCTCGAAGTGGCAAGGGATTTTTAGCTTTTAAAATAAGATTTATGTTTTAGGAATGCTTCCCTGTAAACGATGCAAAGAATTGGGCTGAACCGACAGAAGAGAGTCTAATCTGGAGATTATTGGCAGTCCTGGAAGTGATGATAGGGGTGTAAATGTATGAGAGTATGATTTTAGTTGCCCTAAAATTTTAAATTATTAGCCTAGTCCTGCTCAAGTTGGTTGTAAACTCCTTGAGGACTTGATCCATGTCATATATTTTTATACCTTATGGTTTCTATCAATATTCTTGTTGTACTTACATATAGCACTATTTACAAACAAACCCAGTGTCCTCTCTCTACACAAAAACATTTATCAACTCTTTAAACTTATTTTGGTAAAGTTTATAATAGCCATTTGTAGACATGAGTTTCCTTGAAGTTCCTTCAATCTAACTGAGTGAATCATTTTCATTTCCAGCTAGAGAACAAGAAAGAACCCACAAGACTGTTAATTAGCCAAATTACCCTTCATCTCAAAACAGCAAAAGACTTTCAAGCCAATTAAACAGACAATTACTGAACTCTGCTCTGGCAGATTGTGGCTGTTGGGACTTTGGTTTGAGTTGATAGATTTGTTTTGTAGTTTTGTCATGGCATTTCAATAGCACAAAATCCTTATTAAAAATACACTAGTGTATTCAAGCCCATGGAATTGCACATGTCACTATGTAATCATGGAAAAAAAACTGCTTACTTGATACTCTACCATGTAGATTTCTTATAAATGGGAATTTACGAATTTATGTTGCTAAAGCTCTCAATGCAATGACACTGAAAGTCTGGTTTAAATCAGTACGTAAGTAAAGTTAATAAAAACTAATTTCTGAACAGAGAAAAGTCCATGTATTTTGATTGTATACTATGTATATTCAAAGCATACATTTCTGTATGGGGACAACCATACTTAACTTTTGTCTTACTGCATTATCTATGTCTCAACTTTATTATTTTGACATTTCTTGAGAATCTCCCATGTGACCAGCACTGTGCTAAGTACTGGTAATATAAAGACATTGTATCTTTCTTTAAATTTCCTAAACATAGACAAATTCATAAACTATTAATTCAATTTAATGTGTTTGGTGTTGTGATATAGATGTACATAAATTGTATACAATTTTTTCTGGAACACAGGAAGGTTGGTGAGTTTCATCAGCATGAATAATTTGTTCCTTGAATGCATGGTGAAAATTTCTATCTATATAACTAGGGTACTTCTCTCCTTAACCACATGAATTCTGAATTTTGTACCCACTGCTCTATTAAAGTGAATCTCTGGAAAATAGTAAATGAACTCTTTACTGACAAACCTGCTTGTATTTTTTATTCCTTCCAGTTTTATTGAGATATAATTAACATACAGCACTATATAAGTTTAAGTCATACAGCATTGTGATTTGACTTACATACATCATGAATTGTTTATCATAATAAATTTTGTGAGTATCCATCATCTCATATAGATACAAAATTAAAGAAATATAAATTTTTAAAATTTTATTTATTTATTTATGACTGTGTTGGGTCTTCGTTTCTGTGCGAGGGCTTTCTCTAGTTGCGGCGAGCGGGGGCCACTCTTCATCACGGTGAGCGAGCCTCTCACCGTCGCGGCCTCTCTTGTTGCGGAGCACAGGCTCCAGACGTGCAGGCTCAGCAGTTGTGGCTCACGGACCCAGTTGCTCCGCGGCATGTGGGATCTTCCCAGACCAGGGCTCGAACCCGTGTCCCCTGCACCGGCAGGCAGATTCTCAACCACTGCGCCACCAGGGAAGCCCAAGAAATATAATTTTTTTTCTTGTGATGTATTTACTCTCTTCACAACTTTCATATATAATATGCAGCAGTATTAATTATTTTTGTCCTGTTGCACATTACATTCCTAGTACTTAAAGTCTGAACCTTTTGATGGCCTTCATCCAATTCCTCCTCCCCTCAACTCCTTCTTCTAGTAACCACATATTTCATCTCTTTTTCAGTGAGATGTTTGTTTGTTTTTGAAGTATACTTGACTTACAAAACTATGTTAGTTCCTGTTACACAACATAGTGATTCGATATTTCTATACATTTTTTTCAATGATCACCATGCTACATCTAGTTATGGTATGTCACCACACAAAGATATTACATAGTTATTGACTATATTCCTGAAATTGTATATTTCATACTCGTGACACATTTATCATTTATTACAAACTGGAGGTTTGTAGTTCTTAATCTCCCTCAACAATTTCTCTCCCCACCCCCTCTACTCTGACAACCACCTGTTTATTCTCTGTATCTATAAATCTGTTTCTATTTTGTTAAGTTCATTCATTTGTTTTGTTATTTAGAATCCACGTATAAATGAAATCAAGCAATATTTGTCTTTCTCTGTCTGACTTATTTAACTTAGCATAATGCTGTCTAGGTCCATCCATGTTGTTGCAAATGGCAAGAAAAATTTCATTTTTCTTTAAAACTAGGTAATAATCCATGATGTGAGTATATATATACATACGTAAATATGTATATATACACACACTGTCTCCTTTATCCATTTATCTATTGATGGATTGATGGGCACTCATGTTTTTTCCATATCATGGCTATTGTAAATACTGCTACAATGAACATAGTAGTGCATATATCTTTTGAATTAGTGTTTATGTTTTCTTCAAATAAATACCCAGGAGTGGAAATGCTGGATCATACGGTAGCTCAGTTTTTAATTTTTTGAGGAATCTCCATTCTGTTTTCTATAGTGGCTGCACCAATTTATTTTTTACGAGTCTTTTACTTCCTTAGTTAGATTCATTCCTAGGTATTTTATTCTTTTTGGTGTTATTGCAAATGGGATTCTTTCTTAATTTATCTTTCTGACAGTTTGTTGTTAGTGTATAGAAACACAATAGATTTTTGTATATTAATTTTGTATCCTGCAACTTTACCAAATTCATTGATGGTTATAGTAGTTTTTTTGGTGACATCGGTTAAGCATTTGGTTAGGATTTTCCATGTATAGTATCATGTCTTCTGAAAACAGTGACATTTTTACCTCTCACTTTCCAATTTGAATGCTTTTTATTTCTTTTCCTTGTTTGATTACTGTGGCTAGGTCTTCCAATACTATGTTAAATAAAAATTGGTGAGAATGGGCATCCTTCTCTTGTTCCTGATCTTAGAGGAAATGCTTTCAGATTTCCACCATTGAGTATGATGTTAGCTGTGGGCTTGTCATATATGGCTTTTATTATGTTGAGTTATATTCCCTATATAACCAATTTGTTGAGAGTTTTTATCATAAATGGA
This sequence comes from Balaenoptera ricei, assembly GCF_028023285.1. NCBI lineage: Eukaryota > Metazoa > Chordata > Mammalia > Artiodactyla > Balaenopteridae > Balaenoptera > Balaenoptera ricei. The sequence continues at coordinate 50,339,038 of NC_082655.1, forward strand.
TGTTGGATTTTGCCAAAAGTTTTTTTTTCATCTATTGAGATAATTTTATTTTTCAATGTGTTAATGTGGTATATCACATTGATTTGTGGATACTGAACCACTCTTGAATCACTGGAATAAATCCCACTTGATCATGGTGTATGATCCTTTTAATGTATTGTTGATTTTTGTTTGCTAATATTTTGGTTTTGGTTTTTGCATCAATGTTCATTGGTGATATTGGCCTGTAATTTTGTTTTTTGTAGTTTCTTTGTTTGATTTTGGTATCAGTGTGATTCTGGCCTTGGAATGAGTTCTGAAATGTCCCTTGATTTGCAGTTTTTTGGAGCAGTTTGAGAATAACAGGTCTTAACTCTTCTCTAAATATTTGGTAGAATTTAACTGTGAAGCCAACTCTTCCTGGACTTTTGTTCTTTGGCAGTTTTTAAATTACTGATTCAATATCATTATTGGTCATTGCTCTGTGCATATTTTCTATCTCTTTTTAAAAAAATTTTTATTGAAGTATAGTTTATTTACGAAGTGGTGTTAATTTCATGTGTACAGCAAAGTGAATCAGTTATACATATACATATATCCACCTTTTCTTCTTTTTAGATTCTTTTCACATATAGACCATTATAGAGTATTGAGTAGAGTTCCCTGTGCTATACAGCAGGCTCTTATTAGTTATCTATTTTATATATAGTAGTGTGTATATGTCAGTCCCAACTTCCCAATTTAGTCCTTCCACTCTTATCCTCTGGTAACCATAAGTTTGTTTTCTACATTCGAGACTCTACTTCTGTTTTGTAAATAAGTTTATTTGTACCACATTTTTTTTAGATTCCACACATAAGTGATATCATACGATATTTGTCTTTCTCTGTCTGATTTCACTCAGTATGACAATCTCTAGGTCCATCCATGTTGCTGCAAATGGCATTATTTTGTTCTTTTTTATAGCTGAGTAATATTCCATTCTGTATATGTGCCACATCTTTTTTTATCTATTCCTCTATTGATGGACATTTAGGTTGCTTCCATGTCCTGGCTATTGTAAATAGTGCTGCAATGAACATTGGGGTGAATATATCTTTTTGAATTATTGTTTTTTCTAGGTATATGCCCAGGATTGGAATTGTTGGGTCATATGGTATTCTATTTTTAGTTTTTTATGACCCTCCATACTGCTCTCCATAGTGACTGTACCAATTCACATACCCACCAACAGTATAGGAGGGTTCCCTTTTCTCCATACCCTCTCCAGCATTTATTGTTTGTAGATTAAAAAAAAAAAAATTGGAGTATGGTTGATTTACAGTGTTGTGTTAGTTTCAGGTGTACAGCAAAGTGAATCACTTATACATAGACATATGTCCACTCTTTTTCTTTTTAGATTCTTTTTCCGTATAGACCTTTACATAGTATTGAGTAAAATCCCCTGTGCTAAACAGGAAAAGAAGGAATCGTGATGGGGCTTGTGACCCAGGGAGGGAGCTATTTTCTATTTCTTAGTCCTCCAATTAATTCCTGATTTAGTCTTAGGAGGCAGTACATTTCTAGAAATTTGTCCATTTTTTCTGGGTTGTTCATTTTATTGGCATATAACAGTTCTTAATAATCTCTTATTATTCATTGCATTTCTGTGGTGTCAGCTGTATCTTCTCCTTTTAAATTTCTGATTTTATTAATTTGTTCACTCTCTATTTTTTCATGATGTGTCTGACTAAAGGATAAACTTTGTTTATCTTTGTAAAGAACCAGCTCTTACTTTCATTGGTCTATTCTATTGGGTATTTTGGCTCTATTTCATTTTTTCTGCTCTCATCTTTATGAGTTTTTTCTTCTACTAATTTTTGGTTTTGTTTGTTTTTATTTTTCTAGTTCCCTTATGTGTAGGGTTAGGCTGTTTATTTGAGATTTTTCTTGTTTCCTGAGGTAGGATTATATCACTATAAACTTCCCTCTTAGAACTTTTGCCTCTAAATATATATTATGGGTCATTCTGTTTTCATTTTCATTTGTCTCTGGGTATGTTTTGATTTCTTCTTTGAACTCTTAAGTGATCCATTGGTTGTTTAGTAGCATATTGTTTAGCCTCCATGTGTTTGTATTTTTTGCAGAATTTTTTTACCTTGTAGTTGATTTCTAGTGTCATGGTGTTGTAGTCAAAAAAGATGATTGATATGGTTTCAGTTTTCTCAAATTTACTGAGAATTGGTTCTTGGCCTAGCATATGATCTATTCTGAAAAATGTTCCATGTGCACTCAAAAAGTATTGTATTCTGCTGCTTTTGGGTGAAATATTATATATATATATGTGTGTGTGTGTGTGTGTGTGTGTATATATATATATATCTCTTAACCCCATCTAGTCTAATGTGTCACTTAATGCCAGTGTTTCTTTGTTAATTTTCTGTCTGGATGGTCTGTCCATTGATGTAAGCGGGATGTTAAAATTCCCTCCCATATATGTGTTATACTGTCAGTGTCTCCCTTATGCTTATTGATATTTGCTTTATGATTTAGGTGGTCTTATGTTGGGTTCATATATATTTATAAGTGGTTGGGTTCATATATATTTATAATTGTTATATCTTCTTGGATTAGTCCCTTATTCATTATGTAATGTCTTTCTTTGTCTCTTTTTACAGAAGTTGTTTTAACCTATTTTATCTGATATATGTATTGCTACCCTGGCATTATTTTCGTTTCCATTTACACAAAATATCTTTTATCATCCCTTCACTTTCAGTCTGTGTGTATGTCTGTATCTGAAGTGAATCCATTGCAGGCAGCATATGTATAGGTCTTGTTTTTGTATCCATTCAGCCACTCTATGTCTTTTGATTGGAACATTAATTTATTGACATTTAAAGTAACTATTTACAGATATGTGCTTATTGCCATTTTGTTAATTGTTTTGGTGGTGGCTTTTTTTTTTTTTTTTTTTTTTTTTTTGTAGCTCATTTTTTGTCCTTTCTTCTTTTTTGTTCTCTTCCCCTGTAATTTGATGACTACCTTTAGTGTTATATTTGGATTCCTTTCCACTTTGTGTTTGTGTTTGTATTATAGATTTTTGCTTTGTGGTTTCCATATATATGTGATTATTGTACGTTTCTGATCTCTTTATTTCAAATTTATTTTAACGACCCTGCAATTTTACTACACCCACTCACACACATGTTTACTGTTACTGACATGATAATTTATATTTTTGCCTTGCAAAAACTACTTATTGTGGATATAGATGATTTTAATACTTTTGAATTCTAACCTTCCTACTAAATTTAAACATGGCTGATCTATTGCTTTTGCTGTATATTTTCCTTTACCAGTGATATTTCTCCTTTCATAATTTTTTCATATTTCTAGTTGTGGCCTTTTCTTTTTCACTTAGATAAGTTGGTTTAGCATTTCTTATAAAGCTGGTTTGGTGGTGTTGGACTCTTTGAGATCTTGCTTGTCTGTAAACCTTTTGATCTCTCAATCAAATACAAATAAGATATTGCTGGATAAAGTATTCTCAGTTATAGGTTTTCCCTTTTATCACTTTAAATATATTATGACATTTCATTCTGGCTTGCAGAGTTTCTGCTGAAAAGTCAGCTGATAGCCTTATGAGAGTGCCCTTGTACATAATTTGCTGCTTTTCCTTTGATGTTTTTAATATTCTCTCTATTTTTAATTTCAACATTTTATTTGCAGCATGTCTACATGTGGTCCTGTTTTGGTTAATCCTGTTTGGAACTCTCTATGCTTCCTGGACCTAGATGTCTGCTTCCTTTCCCAGGTTAGGGAAGCGTTCAGCTATGATGTCTTCAAATATGTTCTCTGCCCCTTTCTTTCACTCTTCTCCTACTGGAATCTTTTTGATGTGAATGTTAGTATGCTTGATGATGTCCCAGAGTCTCTTGAACTGACATCATTTTTTAAATTTCATTTTTTTAAACATCTTTATTGAAGTATAATTGCTTTACAATGGTGTGTTAGTTTCTGCTTTATAACAAAGTGAATCAGCTATACATATACATATATCCCCATATCTCCTCGCTCTTGCATCTCCCTCCTTCATTTTTAAAGAGAAACAGAGTCTGGGGGAGGTACTGCAGGCTGGTGGCCTGGGTTCAGCTAGCAGTGGTTTGACAAATGGCAGAGTAGAAGGACATGAGTTATTCCCTTCTTACAGAAACACCAAAATCACAACTAACCACTGAACAACTACCAAGAAAAAAATGCTGTAACCTAGAAAACAAGATACCCTACATCCAAAGACAAAGAGGAAGCCACAATGAAATGGTAAGAGGGGTGCAATCATGATAAAATCAAATCCCATACATACCAGGTGGGCAACCCACAAACTGGAAATATATCATACCACAGAAGTTCTCCCCCAGGAAGGAAAGTTCTGAGCCCCACATCAGGCTCCCCAGCCTGTGGGTCTGGCAATGGGAGGAGGATCCCCCAGAGAATCTGGTTTTAAAAGACAGCAGGGTATGATCACAGGAATTTCAGATGACTCTTGGAAATTCCAGAGGACTTCCAGAAACTCCACTCTTGGAGGATACACACAGGGTCTTGTGTACACCAGGACCTAGGGAAAAAAGCAGTGACCTCATAAAGAACTGGGCCAGACTTATCTGCTAATATTGGAGGGTGTCCTGCAGAGTTGGGGGGCAGCTGTGGTTCACTGTGTGGACAAGGACACTGGTGGCAGAACTTCTGGAAAGTACTCTTAAGGGTGAGTCCTCTTGGAGGCCACCATTTTCTTACCAAGGCCTGAACCCTCAGGCCAAAAAACTGACAAGACAGGAAGATAGCCACACTCATGAGGAGATAGGCTACCTAAAGTCTTCCTGAGCCCACAGCTTCCCACTAAACACATCCCATGACATGGCCTTGCACACCAGAGGGACAAGATCCAGCTACACCCACCAGTGGGCAGGTACTAGACCCTCCCACCAGGAAACCTGCACAAGCCTCTTAGACAGCCTCATTCACCAGGGCCAGACAGCAAAATAAAGAAGAACTACAACCCTGTGAAGCCTACAGAACGGAAACTACAATCACAGAAATTTAAACAAAATGAGACTGCAGAGGAAAATGTCTCAGATGAAGGAACAAGATAAAACCCCAAAAGAACAACTCAATGAAATGGAAATAAGCAATCTACCTGAAAAAGAATGCAGAGTAATGATAGTAAAGATGATCAAAGATCTCAGAAAAAGAATGAAGGCACAGATCTAGAAAATACAAGAGATATTTAACAAAGACCTAGAAGAAATAAGGAACAAATAAATAGAGATGAACAATAAAATAACTGAAGGAATCAATAGCAGAATAACTGAGACAGAAGAATGCATAAATGACCTGGAAGACAGAATGATAGAAATCACTGCCACAGAACAGAATAAAGAAAAAAGAATGAAAAGAAATGAGGACAGTCTAAGAGACTTCTGGGACAATATTAAATGCACCAACATTCACATTATAGGGGTCCCAGAAGGAGAGGACAAAGACCTAAAAAATATTTGAACAGATAATAGCTGAAAACGTCCCTAATATAAGAAAGGAAACAATCACCAAAGTCCAGGATGCACAGAGAGCACCAGGCAGCATAAACCCAAGGAGGAACACACCAAACCACATAGCAACCAAATTGACAAAAATAAATACAAAGAAAAAATATTAAAAGCAACAAGGGAAAAATAACAACATACAAGCGAATACTGTAAGTTTATCAGCTGATTTCTCAGCAGAAATTCTTCACGATAGAAGGGAGTGGCATGATATATTTAAAGTGATTAAAGGAAAGAACCTACAATCAAGAATATTCTACACAGCAAGGGTTTCATTCAGATTTGATGGAGAAATAAAAAAAATCACAGACAAGCAAAAGATAACAGAATTCAGCACCACCAGACCAGCTTTGCAAAAAATGCTAAAGGAACTTCTATAGGCAGAAAAAAAAAAAGGCCACAAGTAGAAACAAAAATATTATGAATGGAAAGCTCACCAGAAAAGACAAATGTACAGTCAATGTAGGAAATCATCTGCATACATATATGATATCAAAACCAGTAACTGTGAGAAGAGGAGAGCACAAATACAGGATATTGGAGATGCATTTAAAATTAAGAAACCAGCAACTTAAAACAACCCTGTATATATATAGACTGCTTAACCAAAATGTCATGGGAAATGCTAACCAAAAACTACAATGGATACACACACACAAAAAAAGCAACCTAATCTCAACAGTAAAGATTTTCATCAAATTACAAGAGAAGAGAACAAAAGAGGAAGGGAAGAAAAAAGACCTACAAAAACAAGCCCAAAACAATTAAGAAAATGGCAACAAGAACACAAATATTGATAATTACCTTAAATGTAAATGGATTAAATGCTCCAACTAAAAGACCTAGACTGGCTGAATGGATACAAAAACAAGACCGTATATATGCTGTCTACAAGAAACTTACTTCAGATGTAGGAACACATACAGACTGAAAGTGAGGGGATGGAAAAAGTTATTCTATGCAAATGGAAGTCAAAAGACAGCTGGAGTAGCAATAGTCATATCAGAAAAAATAGACTTTAAAATAAAGACTATTACAAGAGACAAAGTAGGACACTACATGATGATCAAGGGATCAATCCAAGAAGAAGATATAACAATTGTAAATATATATGCACCCAACATAGAAGCACCTCAAAATATAAGGGAAATACTAACAGTCATCAATGCAGAAATCAACAGTAACACAATAAAAGTGGGGAATTTTAACACTCCACTTTCATCAATGGAAAGATGATCCAGACATAAAATAAATAATGAAACACAGGCCTTAAATCACATATTAGACCAGATTAACTTAATTGATCACATGAAGGGACAGAAAGCAAGCCTCAATAAGTCTAAGAAAATTGAAATCATATCATGCATCTTTTCTGACCAAATATTATGAGACTAGAAATCAACTACAGGAAAAAAAACTTCAAAAACCACAAACACATGGAGGCTATACAATATACTACTAAACAATCAATGGATCACTGAAGAAATCAAAGAGGAAATTAAAAAATACCTAGAGAAAAGTGAAAATGAAAGCATGATGATTCAAAATTTATGGGATGAAGCAGAGGTAGTTCTAAAAGGGGAGTTTATAGCAATACAATATTACCTCAGCAAACAAGAAAAATCTCAAATAAACAACCTAACCTTATAGCTAAAGCAACTAGAGAAAGAACAGACAAAATCCAAAGTTAGTAGAAGGAAAGAAACCATAAAGATCCGAGCAATAATAAATGAAATAGAGACAAAAAAAAAAAAAAAAAATAGAAAAGATCAATGAAAGTAAAAGGTGGTTCTTTGAAAAGAAAAACAAAATTGATAAACCTGTATCCAGACTCATCAAGAAAAAGAGGGAGATGGCTCAAGTCAATAAAATTAGAAGTGAAAAAGGAGAAGTCACAACCAACACCACAGAAATACAAAGGACCATAAGAGACTACTACAATCAACTATATGACAATAAAATGGACAACCTAGAAGAAATGGACAAATTCTTAGAAAGGTACAATCTCCTAAGAATAAACCAGGAAGAAATAGAAAATATGAACAAAGAAATCACAAGTACTGAAATTAAAACTGTGATTTAAAAACTCCCAACAAACAAAAGCCCAGGACTCGAAGGCTTCACAGGGGAATTCTATCAAACATTTAGAGAAGAGAGTTAACACCTATCTTTCTGAAAATATTTCCAAAAAATTGCAGAGAAAGGAACACTCCCAAACTCATTCTATGAGGCCACCATCACCCTGATACCAAAATCAGATAAAGCTACCACAAAAAAAAAGAAAATTAGAGGCCAATATCACTGATTAACATAGGTGCAAAAATTATACAAAAAATACTAGCAAACAGAATCCAAAAATATATTAAAGGAATCATACACCATGATCAAGTGGGATTTATTCCAGGGATGAAAGGATTTATCAATATCCACAAATCAATCACTGTGATAGATATCACCAAATTGAAAAATAAAAACCATGTGTTCATCTCAATAGATGCTGAAAAACCTTTTGACAAAATTCAACACCCATTCATGTTAAAAATTCTCCAGAAAGTGAGCATAGAGAGAACATACCTCAACATAATTAAGGACATATATTACAAACTTACAGCTAACATCATACTCAATGGTGAAAAGATGGAAGCATTTCCTCTAAATTTTGGAACAAGACAAGGATGTGCACTCTTGCCACTTTTATTCCACATAGTTTTGGAAGTCCTAGCCATGGCTATCAGAGAAGAAAAAGAAATTAAAGGAATCCAAATTGAAAAAGAAGAGGTAAAATTTTAACTGTTTACAATGACAAGATACTATATATAGAAAGATACATAATTACATATGTACATATATATTTTATATACTATAAAATCCTAAAGATGCTACCAGAAAATTACTGGAGCTCATCAATGAATTCAGTAAAGTTGTAGGCTGCACAATTAATATGCAGAAATATGTTGCATGTCTATACACTAACAACAAAATATCAGAAAGAGAAATTAAAGAAATAATCCCATTTACCATTGCATCAAAGAGAATAAAATACCTAGGAATAAACCTACCTAAGGAGGAAAATACCTGTACTCCCAAAACTATAAGACACTTATGGAAGAAATCAATGACACAAACAGATGGGAAGATATACCATACTCTTGGACTGGAAGAATCAATTTTCTCAAAATGACTATACTACCCAAGGCAATCTATGATTTAATACAATCCCTATCAAATTAACAATAGCATTTTTCACAGACCTAGGAAAAAAAAATCTTAAAATTTGTATGGAGACACAAAAGACCCCAAATTGCCAAAGCCATCTTGAGAAAGAAAAACGGAGCTGGAGGAATCAGGCTCCCTGATTTCAGACTATACTACAAAGCTACAGTCATCAAAACAGTATGGTACTGGCATAAAAACAGAAATATAGATCAATGGAACAGGATAGAAAGTCCAGAAATAAACCTGTGCACCTATGGTCAATTAATCTATGACAAAGGAGGCAAGACTATATAATGGAGAAAAGACAGTCTCTTCAATAAGTGGTGTTTGGAAAACTGGACAGCTACATGTAAAAAATGAAATAAGAACATTTTTTAACACCGTACACAAAAATTAATGCAAAATGGATTAAAGAACTAAATATAAGTCTGGATATTATAAAACTCTTAGAGGAAAACATAGGCAGAACACTCTTTGACATAAATTGTAGCAATATCTTTTTTGATCCATCTCCTAAGGTAATGACAATGAAAACAAAAATAAACAAATGGGACCTAGTTACTCAAAAGCTTTTGAATAGCAAAGGCTTAACAAAACTTAAAGACAACCCACAGATTGGGAGAAATTATTTGCAAACAATATGAATGACAATGGATTAAACTCTAAAATTTACAAACAGCTCATGTGGCACATTATCAAAAAAACAAAAAACAAAAAACCCAATCTAAAAATAGGCAGAAGACCTAAATGGACATTTCTCCAAAGAAGACATACAGCTGGCTAGTAGGCACATGAAAAATGTTCAAGATTGCTAATTATTACAGAAATGTAAATCAAAGTTACAATGAGATATCACCTTGTGCCAGTCAGAATGGCCATCATCACAATGTCTATAAACTATGAAAGCTTGAGAGGGTGTGCAGAAATGGGAACCCTCCTACATTGTTGGTGGGAATGTAAATTGGTATAGTCACTATGGAGAACAGTATGGAGGTTCCTTAAGAAACTAAAAATAGAGCTACCATATGATCCCACAATCCCACTCCTGAGCATATATCTGGAGAAAAACATGATTTGAACGGATATATGCACTCCAATATTTATTGTAGCACTGTTTCAATAACCAAGACATGGAAGCAACCTAAATATTCATCAACAGAAGAATGGATAAAGAAGAAGCAGTTATAATATATAATGGAATATTACTCAGCCATTAAAAAAATGAAATAATGTCACTTGCAGCAACATGGGTGGACCTGGAGATTATCATACTAAGTGAAGTCAGACAGAGAAAGACAAATATCACATGATATCACTTATATGTAGAATCTAAGAAAAGATACAAACGAACTTACTTACAAAACAGAAACAGACTCACAGATTTAGAGAACAAAGTTATGGTTACCAGGTGGGAAGCTTGGGGCCAGAGATTGATTGGGAGTTTGGGATTGACATGTAGGCACTACTATATTTAAAATACATAACCAACAAGGACCTACTGTATAGCACAGGGAGCTCTGTCCAATACTCTGTAGTAATCTAAATGGGAAAAGAATTTGAAAACGAATAGATACACATATATGTATAACTGAATCAGTCTGCTGTACACCTGAAACTAACACAACAGTGTTAATCAACTGTACTGCAATATAAAATAAAAATTAAAAACAACTCAAAACAAAACAAAAAAAAACCCAAAACCCGAACAAACAAAACATTACAATGATATTGCACATGTCAAATTACAGACCTCATTCAGGTACTGTTTTTATTTCCATGGTATTTTCTGCTAGCATACACGTCTATTAGAATTTAATGTCTGATTCAAGCTGTAACCAAAGTGGTATTTTGTAGCTTAAAGTCATAGACAAATTGATTTAAAATCACTAGTTCTGTAAAAAAAAGAGAGACATATAAAACTTTCTTATACATATATAAAAGGTGATTTAGTTGTCTTTAATTTCCTTTTTTTCTTTTTTCAGTTTCAGTGATTTCCACTACTGTCTTCCACCTCTGTGATCTGTTTCATCTGTATCATCTGATATACTCTTGATTCCTTCTAGAGTATTTTCTATTTCAGTTATTGCATTCTTCATCTCTGCCTGGTTCTTCTTTATATTTTTTAACTCTTTGTTAAAAACTTCAAACTTCTCACTATGTTCATTCAATCCTCTCCTAAGTTCTTTGAACATCCTCATGATCATTACCTTGAACTCTCATCAGGTCAATTGTTTATTTCCTCTTTATTTAGTTCTTCTTCTGAGGTTTCACCTTGTCCGTTCATTTGGAACATATTCCTGTCACCTCATTTTGACTAATTTGCTGTTTATATTTATTTGGTAGGTTGGTTGTGTTTCCCAAACTTAGAGAAGTGTCCTTTTGTAGGAATTATCATATGTGTCTCAGTATTGCACTCCTGGTCACCAGAGCTATATGCCTTAGGGCTGCCCCTATTTGGACTTCACGGGTCCTTCTGTTGTGGTGGGTTGAATACTCTTGGTGGTCTGGTAGGTGTGACTCTCCCATGGTCCAGTTGGTTACCTGACCCTACCTTGTGTGAAGGCTGCTGGACAATGGTAGGCAGGGCTGGGTAGCCATGGTTGCCTGTGGGGCCCAGAGGATAGTGCAGACTCAGTAGTGAGTGGAGCCTGATCTTGGGCCCTGTGATAGTTGGGGTCAGTTCCCAAGGGAGCTGGGGGCTCAGGGTGTCCCTCTGCAGCTGGTCTGTTGGTGGGTGGGCTGTGTCCTCACCCAGCTAACTACTTAGCTTGGGTCATCCCAGGACTGGTGCTAACTGCATCAGTCTCAGGGTTGGGTTCCAGGGTGGGGCTGGGTTCCAGGGTTAACAAGCTAGATGGAAAATTCCAAAATGGTGCTTGCCAGAGCCAGTGTCCTTTTAGTAGAACAAGCTCCCAAACATGGCAGCTGCCAGTGTCTATGTCCCAAGAGTGAGCCCCAGTTGTCTCCTTCCGCTCCAGGAGGCTCTCCAAGATCATCGGGTGGGTCTGACCCAGGCTCCTTTCAAGTTACAGCTTCTGCCTTGGATCCTGGAGCAGGTGAGATTTTGTGTGTGACATTTACGAATAGATTGTCTATTTTCTACAGTCCTTTGGCCTTTCTGAAAGTAAGTCCTACTGGCCTTCAAAGCCAAGCATTCTGGGGTCTTGTCTTCCTAGTGCAGGACCCCAGGCTGGGGAGCCTGATGTGGAACTCAGACCCCTCACTCCTTGGGAAGAAACTCTGCAATTGTTATTATCCTCCTATATGTGGGCCACTCACTTGGGTCTTTGAGTCTTGAATATATCTCCAGTCCTCCTACCCATCTCATTGTGGTTCCTTCTTTATATCTTTAGCTATGGAAGCTCTTTTCTGTTAGTCTTCTGGTCTAGCTCATCAATAGTTGCTCTGAAATAGTTGTAATTTTGGTGTGCCCATGGATGGAGGTGAATTCAGGGTCTTCCTTCACAACCATCTTGGCCAATTCTCCCCTTCCTGTATTTTTTTTAAATTCTAATCTTCAGCATTTGATACTGTTGAACCTCAACTCCTCTTTGACACTCATTTTTTTCACTTACCATTTTTTTTTATTTCTTGCCTGTTTCATCATCTGTAAAACAAAATTAATTAAAATGGTAAAAATAGCAGATATTACAATGTTCCAGGCACTATTCTAAGCATTTTACTTATATTAATTTATTTAATATTCTTAACAGCCTCATGAGTTTGGTATTATTATTCTTCACTTTTTACAGATAAGGAATTCAAAGCATAGAAGGTTTAGCCTAAGGTTAAATTGCTCAAAGAGAACACAGTATGGTTCAGGGTATTAATTAATTTGAAACATATAAATCCCTGGTAAAGCTGTTAGATTTTATGCCTCCTTGTTTCTCTATTTATCCTGTATGTGCTGAATTTAGTCTTACTTACCTGATGGTCTACAAGCTTTATTACTAGCTGTCCTCCTCTTTCTGGGTCCTTAAATATAAATATTTCTAAAGTTTCTTCTTTGGAAGAAGTTTAAAAGAAGTTCTAAAGTTTCTTGCAATACCTTTTCCCTTCATGAATGTGCCCACTTTCACAACTTGACATGTTGTCTCAGGTGATGTACTCCAAACCGTCAACTCATACCTTACCTCTTTCCCAAGCTCCAAACCTATCTGAATCTTTCAACTGAACACATTTGTTTTTCCCAAGCTCTCAAAATCAATTGTCAAAATTTTCTTTCTTGCTAAACCAAATCATCTAGTTATCTCCACATAATTTTTGGTTAAAGGATCCAACATTATTTTAATTTTACAGGCTTCAAATGTTACAGATATCTTTACTTATACCTTCCGATTTAATGGTCATAATCCATTTAGTTGCAAGGTTTAGGCATTCTCCACCCAAGTTCAGTCCCTATGAATACTTGTATGGATTATCACAATAACTGTTTTTGTTTCTCTAATCTGACCTACTCATAGCTGTCAGGTGACTCTTTCTAATGTATAATATCATCATATCCATCCAATGTACACAGACCTTTAATGACTAACAAAGTAAACCCAACAGACTTTGCATTACTATTTCCAACTTTTTTCTGGGCACACATTTTCTTCTGCCTGGATGCCTCCAACCTCTCCCCAAACCATTACAAGGTGAAATCTACTTATATTTCAGTGCCCCAGTAATATTACATTTCCTTCAGGAAAACTTTTCCTGTAATTTCTTCATGATTTCTTCAGTGAACCCCTGCATGAATTTTTTCATTTTGTCTGTTATAATGGTTTGTAGAGTTATCTTATCTATTTCTACAAGTTGGAAGCCCTTTGAGAGCAGAGGCCCTGACTAATACACCTTTGAACCTCTGCAGTATTTAACCTAGCACTGGGAATATATTTAGTACCTGATACTCAAACTTTGTAAAATTACTGAAATAGTGAATCAGAACACCTATGATAGTTTACTGAAATAATTTTTGAGTTGTATGCCATAGACTTGTTGAATGCCTTCCTTATTCTGTTGAAAAGTACCTTTTTTCTACTGCAAGTATGGATGATTTATAGCAGAAATGAAAAGTGTTCCCTGGAACTGAGTCTTATTTCAGGGCTAGATTTGTATAGGCATTGGTGTTAAGCTTCAGGTTTAGTGTGCTGGTGTTATTCCTGCTTTTGTCTGTCTTTCCTGGCTATTTCTTAAATTGAATGCATTCTGTGGGACCTCTCACTTAGAATGCCATTTAAAATTATTCATTCACATACAAGGTTGCTTTAATTATTCATTAAGGTTCATATTTTTCTATGTTTGCTTATCTCTCACTTGAAGCACCTGTTTCTAGATCTATCCGTCTTCTCTATATTCCCTCATGTATCCATGATGCATACCCTTCAGCCTGATGAAAAAATAAGAAAATCCCAAAAGTCCTTACTTATTTTAGGACTCTGAATACAACAATATGGATGGGTGATAATCAGTATTATTACAGAGCCAGGGTCATCCATAGAGTTTTCATCGTGAACCAAGTGATCAGCAATTTATGTGTGTATATGGGTTGCTTAACTTTTTAAAATTGACTATACCTGCAGTTGAAAGGGTTTGTTTGATGTTTGAACATTGAAACTCCCCATGAGTAGTCATGCAATTGTAATCATACATTTTCTATATCCTTTTCAGTATTCTTTCTTAATCTGTGTTACTTGATCTGATTACAACGGAATTGAACTTAAACAGCTGAAATTATGTGGTATAGCAAGTAAAGCTAAGGTTCAGTCTGTCCCTGGTTAAAATCTTGACTTTACTACTTATTAAGTAAGCAACTTCATGTGAGCAACCTACCCTCTCTTATTGAATGAGGATAAGAGTATTTTCTTCATAGAGTTCTCATAAGGAGAAAATAAAGCAATCAGAAAGTACATATTACCAAACCTGATATACTTTATCATATAAATGATAACTTTGTACTTGTATTTACTTTTTAAAAAAATGTTGTTGTTATACTACCCTTTTAATTTTGCAATCAGCCCTCCATTTACATGGGTTCTTCATTCACAGATTTAACCAAACACAGATCAAAATATTTGGAAAAAACAAGTTCCAGAAAGCTCCAAAAAGCAAAACTTGAATTTGCTGTGTGCTGGCAACTAACTATACAGCATTTACATTATATTTGGTATTATAAGTAATCTGGAAATGATTCAAAGTATATGGGAGGATGTGCACAGGATAATAATTGTTTGGTAAAAAGATATGGTACAGAGTTACAGAAAGATAGAGAAGATGAAAAGGCAGAGGGCTATGTACCAGATGAAGGAACAAGAAAAAACCCCAGAAAAACAACTAAATGAAGTGGAGATAGGCAACCTTCCAGAAAAAGAATTCAGAATAATGATAGTGAAGATGATCCAGGACCTTGGAATAAGAATGGAGGCAAAGATTGAGAAGATGCAAGAAATGATTAACAAAGACCTAGAAGAATTAAAGAACAAACAAACAGAGATGACCAATACAATAACTGAAATGAAAACTACACTAGAAGGAATCAATAGCAGAATAACTGAGGCAGAAGAACGGATAAGTGACCTGGAAGACAGAATGATGGAATTCACTGCTGCAGAACAGACTAAAGAAAAAAGAATGAAAAGAAATGAAGACAGCCTAAGAGACCTCTGGGACAACATTAAACGCAACAACATTCGCATTATAGGGGTCCCAGAAGGAGAAGAGAGAGAGAAAGGACCAGAGAAAATATCTGAAGAGATTATAGTCGAAAACTTCCCTAACATGGGAAAGGAAATAGCCACCCAAGTCCAGGAAGTGCAGAGAGTCCCATACAGGATAAACCCAAGGAGAAACACGCCGAGACACATAGTAATCAAAGTGGCAAAAATTAAAGACAAAGAAAAATTATTGAAAGCAGCAAGGGAAAAACGACAAATAACATACAAGGGAACTCCCATAAGGTTAACAGCTGATTTCTCAGCAGAAACTCTGCAAGCCAGAAGGGAGTGGCATGATATACTTAAAGTGATGAAAGGGAAGAACCTACAACCAAGATTACTCTACCCGGCAAGGATCTCATTTAGATTTGATGGAGAAATCAAAAGCTTTACAGACAAGCAAAAGCTGAGAGAATTCAGCACCACCAAACCAGCTCTACAACAAATGCTAAAGGAACTTCTCTAAGTGGGAAACACAAGAGAAGAAAAGGACCTACAAAAACAAACCCAAAACAATTAAGAAAATGGTCATAGGAACATACATATCGATAATTACCTTAAACGTGAATAGATTAAATGCCCCAACCAAAAGACACAGACTGGCTGAATGGATACAAAAACAAGACCCATATATATGCTGTCTACAAGAGACCCACTTTAGACCTAGGGACACATACAGACTGAAAGTGATGGGATGGAAAAAGATATTCCATGCAAATGGAAATCAAAAGAAAGCTGGAGTAGCTATACTCATATCAGATAAAATAGACTTTAAATTAAAGAATGTTACAAGAGACAAGGAAGGACACTACATAATGATCCAGGGATCAATCCAAGAAGAAGATATAACAATTATAAATATATATGCACCCAACATAGGAGCACCTCAATACATAAGGCAACTGCTAACAGCTATAAAAGAGGAAATCGACAGTAACACAATAATAGTGGGGGACTTTAACACCTCACTTACACCAATGGACAGATCATCCAAAATGAAAATAAATAAGGAAACAGAAGCTTTAAATGACACAATAGACCAGATAGATTTAATTGATATATATCGGACATTCCATCCAAAAACAGCAGATTACACGTTCTTCTCAAGTGCGCACGGAACATTCTCCAAGATAGATCACATCTTGGGTCACAAATCAAGCCTCAGTAAATTTAAGAAAATTGAAATCATATCAAGCATCTTTTCTGACCACAACGCTATGAGATTAGAAATGAATTACAGGGAAAAAAACGTAAAAAGGACAAACACATGGAGGCTAAACAATACGTTACTAAATAACCAAGAGATCACTGAAGAAATCAAAGAGGAAATCAAAAAATACCTAGAGACAAATGACAATGAAAACACGACGACCCAAAACCTATGGGATACAGCAAAAGCAGTTCTAAGAGGGAAGTTTATAGCTATACAAGCCTACCTAAAGAAACAAGAAAAAGCTCAAGTAAACAATCTAACCTTACACTTAAAGAAACTAGAGAAAGAAGAACAAACAAAACCCAAAGTTAGCAGAAGGAAAGAAATCATAAAGATCAGAGCAGAAATAAATGAAATAGAAACAAAGAAAACAATAGCAAAGATCAATAAAACTAAAAGTTGGTTCTTTGAGAAGATAAACAAAATTGATAAGCCATTAGCCAGACTCATCAAGAAAAAGAGGGAGAGGACTCAAATCAATAAAATCAGAAATGAAAAAGAAGTTACAACAGACACTGCAGAAATACAAAGCATCCTAAGAGACTACTACAAGCAACTTTATGCCAATAAAATGGACAACCTGGAAGAAATGGACAAATTCTTAGAAAGGTATAACCTTCCAAGACTGAACCAGGAAGAAATAGAAAATATGAACAGACCAATCACAAGTAATGAAATTGAAACTGTGATTAAAAATCTTCCAACAAACAAAAGTCCAGGACCAGATGGCTTCACAGGTGAATTCTATCAAACATTTAGAGAAGAGCTAACACCCATCCTTCTCAAACTCTTCCAAAAATTTGCAGAGGAAGGAACACTCCCAAACTCATTCTATGAGGCCACCATCACCCTGATACCAAAACCAGACAAAGACACTACAAAAAAAGAAAATTACAGACCAATATCACTGATGAATATAGATGCAAAAATCCTCAACAAAATACTAGCAAACAGAATCCAACAACACATTAAAAGGATCATACACCACGATCAAGTGGGATTTATCCCAGGGATGCAAGGATTCTTCAATATACGCAAATCAATCAATGTGATACACCATATTAACAAATTGAAGAATAAAAACCATATGATCATCTCAATAGATGCAGAAAAAGCTTTTGACAAAATTCAACACCCATTTATGATAAAAACTCTCCAGAAAGTGGGCATAGAGGGAACCTACCTCAACATAATAAAGGCCATATATGACAAACCCACAGCAAACATCATTCTCAATGGTGAAAAACTGAAAGCATTTCCTCTAAGATCAGGAACGAGACAAGGATGTCCACTCTCACCACTATTATTCAACATAGTTTTGGAAGTCCTAGCCACGGCAATCAGAGAAGAAAAAGAAATAAAAGGAATACAAATTGGAAAAGAAGAAGTAAAACTGTCACTGTTTGCGGATGACATGATACTATACATAGAGAATCCTAAAACTGCCACCAGAAAACTGCTAGAGCTAATTAATGAATATGGTAAAGTTGCAGGATACAAAATTAATGCACAGAAATCTCTTGCATTCCTATACACTAATGATGAAAAATCTGAAAGAGAAATTATGGAAACACTCCCATTTACCATTGCAACAAAAAGAATAAAATACCTAGGAATAAACCTACCTAGGGAGACAAAAGACCTGTATGCAGAAAACTATAAGACACTGATGAAAGAAATTAAAGATGATACCAACAGATGGAGAGATATACCATGTTCTTGGATTGGAAGAATCAACATTGTGAAAATGAGTATACTACCCAAAGCAATCTACAGATTCAATGCAATCCCTATCAAATTACCAATGGCATTTTTTACGGAGCTAGAACAAATCATCTTAAAATTTGTATGGAGACACAAAAGACCCCGAATAGGCAAAGCAGTCTTGAGGCAAAAAAATGGAGCTGGAGGAATCAGACTCCCTGACTTCAGACTATACTGCAAAGCTACAGTAATCAAGACAATATGGTACTGGCACAAAAACAGAAACATAGATCAATGGAACAAGATAGAAAGCCCAGAGATTAACCCACGCACCTATGGTCAACTAATCTATGACAAAGGAGGCAAAGATATACAATGGAGAAAAGACAGTCTCTTCAATAAGTGGTGCTGGGAAAACTGGACAGCTACATGTAAAAGAATGAAATTAGAACACTCCCTAACACCATACACAAAAATAAACTCCAAATGGATTAGAGACCTAAATATAAGACTGGACACTGTAAAACTCTTAGAGGAAAACATAGGAAGAACACTCTTTGACATAAATCACAGCAAGATCTTTTTTGATCCACCTCCTAGAGTAATGGAAATAAAAACAAAAATAAACAAGTGGGACCTAATGAAACTTCAAAGCTTTTGCACAGCAAAGGAAACCATAAACAAGACGAAAAGACAACCCTCAGAATGGGAGAAAATATTTGCAAATGAATCAACGGACAAAGGATTAATCTCCAAAATATATAAACAGCTCATTCAGCTCAATATCAAAGAAACAAACACCCCAATCCAAAAATGGGCAGAAGACCTAAATAGACATTTCTCCAAAGAAGACATACAGATGGCCACGAAGCACATGAAAAGATGCTCAACATCACTAATTATTAGAGAAATGCAAATCAAAACTACAATGAGGTATCACCTCACTCCTGTTAGAATGGGCATCATCAGAAAATCTACAAACAACAAATGCTGGAGAGGGTGTGGTGAAAAGGGAACCCTCTTGCACTGTTGGTGGGAATGTAAATTGATACAGCCACTATGGAGAACAATATGGAGGTTCCTTAAAAAACTAAAAATAGAATTACCATATGACCCAGCAATCCCACTACTGGGCATATACCCAGAGAAAACCGTAATTCAAAAAGACACATGCACCCGAATGTTCATTGCAGCACTATTTACAATAGCCAGGTCATGGAAGCAACCTAAATGCCCATCAACAGACGAATGGATAAAGAAGATGTGGTACATATATACAATGGAATATTACTCAGCCATAAAAAGGAACGAAATTGAGTCATTTGTTGAGACGTGGATGGATCTAGAGACTGTCATACAGAGTGAAGTAAGTCAGAAAGAGAAAAACAAATATCGTATATTAATGCATGTATGCGGAACCTAGAAAAATGGTACAGATGAGCCAGTTTGCAGGGCAGAAGTTGAGACACAGATGTAGAGAATGGACATATGGACACCAAGGGGGGAAAACTGCGGTGGGGTGGGGATGGTGGTGTGCTGAATTGGGCGATTGGGATTGACATGTATACACTGATGTGTATAAAACTGATGCCTAATAAGAACCTGCAGTATAAAAAAACAAACAAAACAACTAATACTAAACTTTCATTGGGTTATTTGTATGGAAACATGTTAATATAAATGTTTCAGACATTACATGAAATTTCTAAAAATCTTAAAAAAAAAAAAAAAAAAGAAAAAAAAAAAAAAAGATATGGTACAAAATTTTAGTTATCTATAAATGATAGCCAGCTTATGCTCACCAATTGTATTTTTGACACTAGATTAATAACTGAGCAAATGATAATTTTATTTTCCATTTACTATTAAAGAAGTTGAGCATTTTTCATATGTTTTTTTGGCTATATATGTATTTTCTGCTTGCAGTCCGTCCGTATCCTTTGCCATTCTTTGCTAATGCATTGTTTTCTTTCTTTTAGAAGCTCTTTATATATTGTACACATTAATCTTATCCCAAATAATTGGGAAATAAATATATTTTCCACTTTTATACCTGTGTTTATGGTATTTTTGTTATAGAGAAGCTTCAAATTTTATATTGTATAATCTAGTTTCTAAGACAGGTTGACACATAGTTTATTTTGCTGTGTTGCTATAGTAGTACAGTTTTTGTAACAGGGGTTTTAACACTTCACAAATAATCATGTTTTAACTATCTTTTTGTTTGTCATTTATCTTCTCCATTTATGTTGTGGAAACTTTTAATATTCTCTGATTTGTGTAGAGATGGCACTATTTCCCTTTTCTCACAATTCAGGTAAGTTATCACCTTACCCTCTCAGGAAATGTTGAGGAGGGAGCTTCTACTTCAGGTCTCTCCACACCCAGCCCTGCAATGAAGATGATTGAGCTCTTTACCTGAGGCTTTTTTCTGTTCAATTAATAGAGTTTTACTGTTGTTCTAAACTATTCTTCTATATGTCTGTAAGAGGTGTGTGTGTGTGTGTGTGTGTCTGTGTGTGTGTGTGTATACACACCATACATGTGGTATATTTTCATTACGCATTAAAATGTGGAATAAGCCACTTTACTTCAAAATTTGATCAGAATAAAGGAATATTGCCCTTAGAATTTCAATTATTATCAAATGCTTATTCTTCTCTCTGAATTAATATACACTAGGTGTGGGTTTCTCATCTCTCCTGGTTCAGCCTGACCCCACTCTCATTTCTTCAGTTTAGGTTTTTGTGGTGCTTTGCTAGAATACACTTTTTTCATTTCATTCAACATTACATGGCTTTCTTCAGAAAGGGAACTGTTTTTGTGAATTATGACTTCATTTTGTGTTATGCCATCTGTATTAATTGAAATTGTGGTTTATTTTTAGTAGTTTACCTCAATTTAACCCCGGATGATTTTTATCCCTATTTAAATATTCACTTTTTGGTCATTTCTGTGACTACAAGAGTTTGGAAGGCAGTTTTTCAGTTGACTTCCTATTAATTTTCTTCTGTATTTACCATCTTTGCACTCATAAAATTTGCTCACCACATTAGTGCTTCCAGGACTTGGTTTCTGTGTAATTCAAGGTGCTAAATAGACTAGAGATTAGGGAAAAGGGGAAGACAGTAAGTTCTCAGTAAGGGGATATTTGTAATAGTATGTCGAATAAAGCAACATTCATGAATAAAATTTTAAGACAGTTAAAGTTATAAAAAGTAAAATTCTGCCAAGTATTTTAACACCTACCTTTCAATAAAAACATACTGGCTGCCTTGGATAAAACAAAGGGCAATGGAACCTGAGTAAGAAAAGAATCAAAATTTCTTCCCAGTAGGAACACTTGGTATACCAGTTGGTTGGGCTATGATTCATGCTTTGAGTTGCAAAAAGCAGAATGGCATATCAGTGAGTGAAGTTCTTTGGAAACACTGGAAATTATAGGCTAAACACCTGTGAAGTTTGTGGAGGAAATATTTCATTGCACAGCTTATAGAAGATAGTCTTAATGCTTTTATTATTTACATATTGCATGGCATAAATCAATAACTATTTAACTTTTATTAATAATTCTGTTCCATTTTGGAATGAACTTCTTGACACCAATGAAATTTTTTAAAATTGCATGTTAAATTAAAAGTAACTACTGAATTTGCTTTCTCAAGAAATTTTGTGCAGAATATTCCACTTGCACATAGTATTCATCATTTACCATCCGCAATCATCAAAGTAATATTACAAACCTTATAAAAATAAGACAGAAATCTGCTGAAGAATCATCAATATATATGTCAAAAGTTGCTATTTATTTTAACAAGACTGTTCCTGTACATGATGAGCATGTGCAGCTGCTGAAGGTACTTTTTACATACCAATCTGTGAAGCATGATGTTTCATTTAGCTCAATGACTGAACTGTCCTAAATAAAACTCACTCACTTTAGACGATCTTGTCTCCTAAAACTCATTTCTTTCAGTCTTCTGTATCTTAGTGAATGACACCACTATCCATCCTATTTCATAAATTTTCTTGATACTCCCTTATAAATAATGAGTCCAATGTCATCAATTTGTAAATTGAAAAAATATATTTCCACTTCATGAGATTTTTGAGTCGATTAAATAAAGTTGAATTTGTAAATCCCCATGTTTAACCCTATAGTAGAAACACAATAAATAGAAATTCTTTCAACTTTGTATTACAATTTTGTGGAGCATAGGTACTCTCTTAGGTTTGTCTTTTCCATCAGAATCAAGGATTTGTCAAAATGCTTAATTTTGATATAAAGATGATCATAGTGAATTGTTGCCCTGTGCCTATTATTTCATCCTGGAATATGAGAATGAGTCTTGTTTATTCTTCTCTGTTGTGTCAGGCATGTCAGTAACTATATTTGTATTTGCATTTTTACCATGGATATTTGTACTTTGATTCATGATGCCATTTTCTCTTCCAGAGTTTGAACTCATATTACCTGGCTCATTTGCTATTTTTACCAGTGTCTTCAGGGCTGGAATTTGTTGACTAGACAAAATTTCTTTGGAGAGACAGTTCTTCTTATCCATCACCTTTAGATTTTGCATTAAAATGATCATTCTGTAGTTTCTGGCTTGTTTTTTTAAAACTTTCCTTATTTTCTATAGAAATATTACCTACATACTCATGTCACATGGACTGAAGTTTGTAGGGAAATGAGAAGAAAATGATATGATCATATGATAAAATAGAGGGTAAAGAAGAAATAATTTTTCTTTATCACTTATAAACATTTTAGTAATATGTTACATTAATACTAGGTCAGCCATATTTTGTTCATGCAGTACTAATTGATAATTAGTGACAGAAAGAACTGAATAGGCTTAACCATGTGATTACACATGCTACCTTTCTACAATAAGGTTTACCAGTAATAATTTATTTATTTATTTTAAGTTTCTCTAAATGATTGGTTTATATAATATTATTAAGCAAAGCCTTGCCTCCTTCTGAATTGTAATAGTACTTCTTTCAAATTAAAAAGAAATCTATTTTTCAAATTTTTATTTTTTAATTGAACTACAATTGATTTACAATATTATATTAGTTTCAGGTGTACAACATAGAGATTCAGTATTTTTATCTGTTGTACTACATTTAAGGTTATTATAAAATATTTGCTATATTTTCTGTGCTGTACAGTATATACTTGTAGCTTATTTTTATACACAGTAGTCTATATCTCTTAATGACATACTCTTCTTTTGCCCCTCCCCTCTTACCTCTTCCCACTGGTAACCACCAGTTTGTTTTCTATATCTGTTAGTTGGTTTTTATTTTGTTAGAGTCATTTGTTTTATTTTTTATTTTTTAGATTCCACATAAAATTGACAACATACAGTATTTGTATGACATATTTTTTTTTTCTGTCTGACATATTTTACTAAGCATAATACACTCCAGGTTAATCCATGTTTTTGCAAATGGAAACATTTCATTTTTTTAATATCTATGTAATATTACATGGTATAAATATACCAAAACTTGTTTATCCATTTATCTCTTGATGGACACTACAGTTGTTTCCATATTTTAGCTATTATAAATAATGCTGCTATGAACATTGTGGTGCATATTTATTTTGAATTAGTGTTTTTATTTTTTTCAAATATATACCCAGAGTGGAATTTCTAGATCATATGGTAGTTCAATTTTTAATTGTTTGAGGAACCTTCATACTGTTTTTCATAGCAGCTGCACCAATATACATTCCACCAACATTGTACTAGGGTTCCCTTTTCTCCACATCTTCAACAATATTTGTTATTTGTGGTCTTCTTTATGATAGCCATTCTGGCAGGTGTGAGGTGATAGCTCACTATGGTTTTGACGTGCAATTCCCTGATGATTAATGATGCTGAGCATCTTTTCAGGTGCTTGTTCGCCATATGTATGTCTTCTTTGGAAAAATGTCTATTGAGGTCTTCTGCCCATTTTTTAATCAGGTTGCTTGAATTTTTGAAATTGAGTTGTATTAGCTTTTTATATATTTTGCATGTTAAGGCCTTACCAATCATACCATTTGCAAGTATTTTCTCCCAATCTGCAAGTTTCTTCATTTTGTTGATGATTTCCTTTGCTGTGAAAAAGCTTTTAAGTTTAATTAGGTACCATTCATTGATTTATGCTTTTATTTTCTTTGACTGAGACAGATGAAAAAAATATTGCTATGATTTTGTCAATGAGCATTCTATGTTTTCTTCTAGGATTTTATGGTTTCCCATATTACGTTTAAGTTGTTAATCAATTTTGAGTTTATTTTTGTATATGGTGTGATCAATAAGCACTGCTTATTAAAGACTATCTTTTCTCCATTGTATATTATTTTCTCCTTTGTCATAGCTTAATTGACCAATAAGTTCATGGGTTTATTTCTGGGTTCTCTATTCTGTTCCATTAATCTATGTGTCTCTTTTTGTGTCAGTAATATACCATTTTGTTTACTGTTATTTTGTACCATATTCGGAACTAAGGGAGTGTGATAACCCCAGCTATGTTCTTTTTTCTCAAGACTGCTTTGTCTATTCAGGGTCTTTTATGGTTTCATATAAAATATAGGGTTGTTTGTTCTAGCTCTATGAATAATGTCATTTTTTTTATAGAGATTGCATTAAATCCTTAGATTATTTTGGGTAGTATGGACATTTTAACCATCTTAATTCTTCCAATCCATGAACATGGGATATCTTTCCATTTCTTTGGATCATCTTCAATTTGCTTCATCAATGTTTGATAGTTTTCAGAGTATAGGTCTTACACCTCCTTGATTAAGTTTATTCCTAAGTATTTTATTATTTTTGATGCAATTTAAATGAGACTGTTTTCTTGCTTTCTCTTACTAAAGTTCATTTTTTAACTTAGAAAAGCAATAGATTTCTGCATATTAATCTTTTATCCTTCAACTTTCTTTAATTCATTTATTAGTTCTAATAGTGTTTTTTTGATGGAGACATTAGGGTTTTCTATATGTAATATCATGCTATCTGAAAATAGAGACAGTTTTACTTCTTCCCTTCCTGTTTGGATGCCTTTCATTTTCTTTCTTGTCTGATTGCTGTGGTTAGGACATGCAGTACTAAGTTAAATAGAAGTGTTGAGATTGGGCATCCTTGTCTTGTGCCTGATTTTAGAGGAAAAGCTTTTGGCTTTTCACCATTCAGTATGATGTTAGCTCTGCATTTGTTATAATTAATCTTCATTGTGTTTAGATATGCTCCATCTATATCCAATTTGATGAGAGTTTTTATCATGACCAGATGTTGAATTTGTCAAATGCTTTTTCTGCATCTATTGACATGATTTTTATCCTTCCTTTTGTCAGTATGATTTATCACATTGATTGATTTGTGGATATCAAACCATCCTTGTATCCCTGTAATAAATCTCATGTAATCATGATGTATGATCCTTTTAATGTACTGTTAATTTTGGTTTACTAATATTTTATTGAGGATTTTTGCATCTCTATTCAGCTGAGATACTTGCCTGTAATTTCTTTTTTGTAGTGTCTTCATCTGGTTTTGATATAAAGGTAATGGTGACCTCATAGAATGAATTTGGGAGTGTTTCCTCCTATTATATTTTTTGGAATAGTTTGAGAAGGATAGGCAGTAGCTCTTCTTTATATGTTTGGGTTATTTCCTCTGTGAAATCAGGTCCTAAACTTTTGTTTGCTCAAAGTGTTTTGATGACTAATTCAATTTTGCTACTAGTGTTTGTTGTGTTCAGATTTCTCTTTCTTCCTGATTCCGTCTTTGAAGTTTATCCATTTTTCTTCTGGGGTTGTTCAATTTGTTGACATGTAACTCTTTATAGTATTCTCTTATTATTTTTTGGATCTTTTTAATATCAATTATAATTTCTCCTCTTTCATTTCTTATTTTGTCTATTTAGGTTCACTCTCTCTCTCTTTTTCTTTTCCTTAATGAACGTGGTTAAAGGCTTGTCAAGTTTGTTCATCTTTTCAAAAAACAGCTCTTGGTTTCATTGATCTTCTCCTATTTTTTTTTTTTGTCTCTATTTTATTTATTATCACTCTGACCTTTATTATTTCCTTCCTCCTGCTGAATTCTGACTTTGTTTGTTCTTTTTATAATTCCTGTAGACTTTAGGTTGGCTTGTTTATTTGAGATTTTTCTTGTTTCTTGAAGTATGCCTGTATTGTTTATAAACTTCCTTCTTGGAACTGCTTTTGCTGTGTTCCATAGATTTTGGATAGTCATGTTTTTATTTTCATTTGTCTTGAGGTGTTTTCTAATTTCCTTTTTGATTTCTTCACTGACACATTAGTTTTTAGAAGGATTTTGTTTAGTCTCTACATGTTTGTGTTTTACCCAATTTTCTTCTTGTAATTGATTTCTTGTTTTATACTGTTGTGTTCAGAAAAAGTTCTTGATATAATTTCCATCCCCTTAAATTTGTTGAAACTTGTTTTTTGGACTAGCTTGTAATCTGTCCTGGAGAATGTTCCATGTTCACTTGAAAAGAATGTGTATTCTGCTGTTTTTGTATGGAATGCCCTGTAGATATCTATTAAGTTCAAATGGTCCAATGCATCATTTGAGGCCAGTATTTCCTTATTGATTTTCTGTCTGGATGGTCTGTCCATTGATATAAGTAGGGTGTTAAAGTCCTTTACTATTATTGTATTACTGTTAACTTCTCTCTTTATGTCTGTTAATATTTGCCTTATCTGTTTAGTTGCTCCTATATTAAGTGCATCGGTGTTAACAATGGATGTTATAAACTATTCTTGTACTGATTCCTTTATCATTATATAATGCCTTTCTTTGTGTTTTGTTATAGACTCTTTTAAAGTCTACTTGTTCTGATAGAATATTGCTATCCTGCCTTTCTTTTCCTTTCTAAATGTATGAAATATTTTTGCCATCCCCTCACATTCAATCTCTGTGTGTCTCTAGCTCAGAAGTGAGCCTCTTGAATGCAGTATGTAAATGGGTCTTGTTCTTTTTATCCCATCAACCACCCTGTGTCTTTTAATTAGAGCATTTATGCCACTTAAAGTGATTGATAGGTGTGTACTTATTGCCATTTTGTTACTTGTTTTCTGGTTAATTTTGTAGTTCTCTGTTCTTTTCTTCTTCTTTAATTTCTTCTTTTGTGGTTCAATAGCTATCTTTAGTGTAATGCTTATACTCTTTTCTCTCTATTTTTTTGGTACCTATTGTAGTTTTTTTCTTTGTGGTATCCACGTGGTTCATGTATGTTGACCTATCTACTTGTTTTAACTGATAGTCATTTAAGTGTAAACACATTCTTAAAGATCTACATTTATTACTCCCCTCCCAAATATTTTGTATTTTTATATTATATTTTACATTTTCATGCTTATCCCTTAACTGTATATTGTAGTTTTATTTTAATTTACATTTTTTATTTTACTCTTTGTACTAGCTTATTTAAGTTGTTGATTTATAGCCTTTAGTATATATTTTCCTTTACTAGTGGGATTTTCCCTTTTCTATAAATTCTTACTTCTTAATGTGGCCTTTTCTTTTCCACTTAGAGAACATCCTTTAACACTTCTCTTAAGGTTGGATTTTCATTGATTATTTCTTTTAGTTTTTTATTTCCTGTTCTTTATCTTTCCTTCAGTTCTAAATTATAAACTTGTAGAATATCCTAGGTTGTAGATTTTCCCTTTCAGCCCTTTAAATATATCTTGCCTACAAAGTTTCTGCTGAAAAATCACCTGATAGCCTTATGCTGGTTTCCTTGTATGTGGTTCTTTGTGTTTTTTTTTTTTGTTGTTGTTGTTGTTTTCTCTTGCTGCCTTTAGAATTCTCTCTTTATCTTTAATGTTCACCATTTTAATTATATGTCTTGGTGTGGTTGTTTTATGTTTATCTTGTTTAGGACTCTCTGTGCTGCCTGTACATGGATATTTATTTCCTTCTTCAGGTTTGGGAAGTTTTCAGCCATAATTTCGTCAACATATTTTCTACGCGTTCCTCTCTCTTCTCCTTCTGGGACCACTATAGTGTGAATATTAGTAAGCTTGATGTTGTCCCAGTGATCCCTTAAATTGTCCTCATTTTTTAAAATTTGTTTTTCCTTTTGTTGTTCTGATTGGGTGATTTCCATTTTTCTATCTTCCAGATCACCTATGCATTCTTCTGTATCATCTAGTCTGGTGTTCATTCCTTCTAGTGTGTTTTTTATTTCAGTTGTTATCTCCTTAAAGCCTTTCTTGCTATAATTCAGGATCATAGATTTCTTGTTTATATTGATCAGTTCTTTAAATTGATTTAAGTCTATCACCTCTGCTATTATTTTTAGATATTAAGTTAATTATTTATTTAATGATAAAATCTACTATTTTCTCCAAATGTGTTTTCTTTCTAAGAATAAGTATGAACTAGAAATGGGATTACTATTAATTTAATACAATGTATTTGGTTCCTCTAATCTTGCTCTGTGTGTGCTCTAACTAGTCAGGCAAGGCTTTACAGAACTTTTACTAAAAAACTAACACATTAGAGTGAGGGCCCAACCTAGAATAGTATTTCTACACATGCTCAGACAACTATGATTTAAACAAACACACTTTAACACTTGTCAATCTTTGACTTAGAAATATAAATTCTTAATAAACAAACATTATCTGAAAAAGGAGTTCAACATAAGTGACACAGAGACCAGTTTTAACACAGAAACCTTAAAACCACCAAGATGTTTGTAAGTGGTTGTTACTACATGGTGAGAAGTGGTGAGTCAAAAAACAAGGTCTTGTTATTGTTGAACCTTGTTAAAAAGAATTTGACAAAGAGATCAAGATGACAGAGTAGGAGGAAGTGGAGCTCACGACTGCCACCCCCCATGAACAAATCAAAAATATATTTACATGTGGAGCAATTCTCACTGAAAACAAACTGGAGACTGGCAGAAAGACTCATAGAATCAAGGTGTAAAGAAACATTCACACAGCCTGGTAGGAAGGGGAGAGAAGCAGTCAGGTCAGGACCAGAACAGGAGGGGGATATCAAGGGCTTGGGGAATCTTCACTGGTAGCAAGGGGTTCAAACCACTACTGGGCACCCCAGGCCTGGGGTCTGACACCAGGAAGACAAATCTCCTTAGCTGATTTGAAAATCAGTAGGACATACAGCAGAGCTATAAGGAACCAAGATTCTGCTCGTGAAGAATGCAGATACATTCTTACTTACTCCCAGGAAAAAGGCAGAGAAAGCAAATTGAAACTTCCCAGGTTTCTGGCTGATTTACTGAGGCCACCCCAGTGCACATCCCAGCCCACATCAAACACCAAATCCAGACCATCTAGCTCTGGTGCAGCTCCCCATTAAGGCAAATGCTACCATTGCAGAGGAAACTGCACACACAGTGGAGATAAAAACACTCAGAACCTGGCAATTCATCTGACCAGGTGCTCATGGAGGCAGAAGACTGAGAGCTGTCTGGAGCTCTGACTGACATACAGAACCCTCCCAACATACATGCCAGCCAGGACCAGGAATTCTCTCTGGCTTCTCTTGCTTCTATGCTGCTCCCTTGTGGGACAAAGTGCCATTTCTGGGAAGGGGAAACTCACACTTAGAGGGAACATTAACAGCTCAGACCCAAACCTCAGAGCTTCTGCTCCAGTGCCTTAGGAACCAACCCTACACCCAAAAGTGTGGTGACAGCCACTGAGCATAGGAGAAGCTCCAACTCACACCTAGATATGGCTCTAGCCATTCCATCTCCACCCCTACCTCCCACCAAGGTGATAGCTGCCAGCACAACATATTAGAAGATGTAATCCATGACCACTCCAGATTCTGTTCTGCACCAAAGCCTTTGGGCACACACAGACTGCATAGGGACACTCCCAAAAAGGACGTAACCAGGTATTAGTTTCATTCATTGTTCTCCAAGCTTTTCTCAGCTGATATACTATAAGCAAAAATAACACACACATATCTACATAAGATTCTTTAGATTTCTGTTTATTGAAAGAATAATCATTCCAAAAATGATTTATTTCATGATAGGCTTAATAATTGATTTCATGATTGTCCTTAGAAGATCATACTATCACCCCACATTTGAATATATATTATTCCTTAAATAACGTAGTCTTTCTTGTCTTTTGGTTGAAATCTAAGAGAAAACTTTCTAATTACTTGGCATGATTCCTGAATTCTGATGGCTGTGTTTGCAACATATCCAATTTCTGATACTCTAGAAACAGAACCAGCCACTTCAGTTATACACTTATGCATTTTTTTCATAAAAGTAGAGATTAATTAAACACCACTTACCCCAAATATACTGCTGTGTCTTATAAGATGCAGTGATGAGCAGTTCCAGGTTTCAGTCTTTCCCTGACAGAGCTGAGTTTTATCAGAGATATGATTTGCAAATATTTTCCCCCATTCACTAGGTTGCCTTTTCATTTTGTTGATGGTTTCCTTTGCTGTGCATACAATGTTTAGTTTGATATAGTCTCACTTATTTATTTTTGCTTTTGTTGCCTTTGCTTTTGGTGTCAAATCCAAAAATTTATCAGCAAGACTGATGTCAAGAAGCTCTCTGCTTATGTTTACTTCTAGGAGTTTTATGGTTTCAGGTCTTACATTCAAGTCTTTAGTCTATTTTGAGTAAATTTTTGGTTCAGTTTCATTCTTTTGCACCTGGCTGTCCAGTTTTCCCAAAAATATTTATTGAAGAGATTGTTCTTTTCCCATTGTATGCTCTTGGATCCTTTGTCAAAATTAATTGATCATATATGCATGAGTTTATTTCTGGACTCTCTATTCTGTTCCACTGACCTATGAGTCTGATTTTATGCCAATACCTTACTGTTTTGTATAGCTTTGGAATATAGTTTGAAATCAGGGAGTGTGTTGTTTCCAACCTTCTTCTTCCTCGATACTTTTTTGGCTATTAAGGCTCTAATGTGATTCCATACAAATTTTAGAAGTATTTGTTCCATATCTGTGAAAAATGCCATTGGAATTTTGGTAGGGATTGCATTGAATCTGTAGATTGTTTTGGGTGGTACGGGCATTTTAAACAATATTGATTCTTTCAATCCATGAGCACAGAATATCTTTCCATTTATCTGCATCTTTTGAGATGATCATATATTTTCTATCCTTCATTTTGTTAATGTGGTTTATCACACTGATTGATTTTTCTGGATGTTGAATCATCCTTGCATCTCTGGAATAAATCCCACTTGATCATGGTGTATGATCCTTTAAAGGTATTGTTAAAATCGGTTTGCTAATATTTTGTTGAGTATTTTTGCATGTATGCTTATCAGGAATATTGACCTGTAATTTTTTTTCTTGTGGAATCCTTGTCTGGTTTTGGTGTCAAGATAAAGTTGGCATTTTAAAATGAGTGTAGAATTATTCCTTCCTCTTTTATTTTTGGAATAAATAAAAACTCTCAAATTTTGGAGTTGGAGAAGAAATTATATTAATTCTTCTTTAAATGTTTGGTAGAATTCACCAGTGAAGCCATCTAGTCCTGGACTTTTGATAACTCATTTAATGTCCTCACTAGTAATTGTTCTGTTCAGATTTTCTATTTCTTCATGATTCAGCCTTGGTAGATTGTATGTTTCTAAAAATTTATCCACTTCTATCCACTTCTGTCAAATTTGTTGATATGTAATTGTTCATAGTAATATCATGAAACTTTGTATTTCTGTTGTATCAGTTGTAACATCTCCCCTTTCATGTCTGATTTCAAGTCCTCTTTCTTTTTCTTGGTGAGTCTAATTAATGGTTTGAGAATTTTGTTTATCATTTTAGAAAACTCTCTCTTAGTTTCATTGATCTTTTCTATTTCTTTTTAGTCTCTATTTCATTTATTTCCCATCTGATCTTTGTCATTTCCTCTACTCACTTGTGCATCATTTGTTCTTTTTTTATTTCCTTGAGACTAGGCACTTCATCTTGATTCTTTTTTGCTATGCCCAGCAGGTGACAGCCAACTAATAAAACTTTTTCCTCTGTTATATATCTGTGGGACCCTCGAGCATAAGCCCCATTGTCTACAAAATCCAGATTTCCTCTGGGTGGCAGCCACAAAATTTGTGGTACCAGGAGAGTGTAAAAGCTCTTTTCCATGAGATACCAATGACTTGGAGCCAGGCAGAGGGAGAAGGCAAAGATGGTGTCCACTGTCCTCTTTCTTTAGAGAGTATTTCAGTAGGCCCTTAGATGTGTATTAAATTAGATGATTTAAGATAAACAAATAAGCCTATTTCCCAGAAATTCTGGGCCCCTTTTGTCAGCTTCCTCTGTGCTCAGCAAGTCCCTCATGCCCAAGCCCTTTAAGAACCATTTCTCGGTTTATTATGGCCTTGTGGGTCTCCTACATGCAAGCCCCATTGGCTTTCAAAGCTAGATATTTTGGGAGCTCGTCTCTCATGTTTAAGTCTTAAAAGTTGGGGTTCCAGCTGTGAGGTTCAAGGCTTTGGCTCCTCAGGGAGAAACTTGGGGTTTTGAGATCCCACCCAATTGTGGATTCCTGCATTGGGTGTGGGATTGATGAAGAGGTTGTGTTTCAATCTCTCCTATCCACTTCAATGTAGATCTTCTTGGTTGCTTGATGTGTAGGAGTCACTTAGCTGCTTTTGTTTTGTTTTGCAGAGGATATTGTTCCATATGTAGCTGTAGAGTCAGTGTGCTTGTGGGAGAATGTGAGACAGCATCCTCCTATGTTTCTTTCTTGAACCAGAACCCTCATTTTTTTCTTTTAGCTC
Organism: Balaenoptera ricei; assembly: GCF_028023285.1. Lineage (NCBI taxonomy): Eukaryota > Metazoa > Chordata > Mammalia > Artiodactyla > Balaenopteridae > Balaenoptera > Balaenoptera ricei. The sequence continues at coordinate 50,372,203 of NC_082655.1, forward strand.
TTACTACTTTCTAATATAGTATATGTTATTTATCTTTTTATTATCTGTTTTTCCAATTTAAGATCTATAACAGCAGAGATTTATTTGTCTGTTTTGTTCCCTCCTTTATCTCTAGCACATATAATAGTGCTTGGGGTATAATAGGTGTTCAATTAATTTTTGTTGAAAAAAATGCATGAATGAATGAATTTTAAAAAGCATAGAAATATCTTCTGCATTGAAGTGATCTGTAGATGGCAAATATTAGAAAATCAGTGTACAGGAAATAATTCATGTTCTTTTTCATTGAATCTACTTTATATCTACTTTGTTATCTATTTTTTATAAGTTTTAAAGTCAGAAATCTGAGTTGTAAAGTGCATTCTCCACCAGCAAGAGCACTCCCATGAGCTGTGACTCCACAGGTTGTCAGAACCCAAATCCTGGCCTCACCACTCACTTGCTTTGTAAATTTTGTCCAGTTGCTAACTTTTTAAAGTATCAGTTTTTTATCTGCAAAACAGAAATTAAACTCACTATATTGTAGAGAGATCAAGATGGTGAAGGAGTAAGATGTGGAGTTCACCTTCTCCCCACAGATACATCAAAAATACGTCTACATGTGGAACAACTCTCACAGAACATCTACTGAATGCTGGCAGAAGACTTCAGATTTCCAAAAGGGCAAGAAAATCTTCACATAACTGGGTAGGGTAAAAGAAAAAAAGAAAAAGAAAGAGAGAGAGAGAGAGAGAGAGAGAGAGAGAGAGAGGAACCTGGATAGGACCTGGCCATCTGGGAGGGAGCTGTGAAGGAGGAAAGGTTTCCACACACTGGCAAGTCCCCTCACTGTCAGGGATGGGGAAGGGGTGAACTTCAGAGCCTCAGAGGAGAACACAAGAGCAGGTGAGTGGAGGGTGAAATGGAGAGAGACCTACACAGAAGGTCAGTGCTGACGAACACTCCCCAGCCTCAGATGCTTGCCTGCTCGACTGCCAGTGCAGGTGTGCGCTGCGTACTGCGGCTCAGGCTTTGGAGGTCAGACCTCACGGAGAGATTGGGGTTGGCTGTGTGAAGACAGCCTGAGGAGACCAGAGGGTAGTGTGCCACAGCTGAGGGAGTCCAAGAAGAAGCCTGGGCCCTCCAGAGAGGCAAGGGATCATTGTTGGGGGATGCACAAGGAGAGACCCTGGCTTGACATAGAAGCTTCTTTGTGTGCTCACAGGTGACAGGCACTGCCTACAGGAGCTTCAGTGGCAGGCATGAGCCCCGGCTGCTATCTCGGACCCCAGAGGTTAACAAGGACTGTTACCACTGCTGCTGCTGCCACTGAGGGTCCTGTGAGTGAGAGCAGGTCACAGCCCACACCTTCACGGGAGCCTGTGCGGCCCACCACTGCCAAGGGTCCTGTGATCTGGGTCCAACTTCCTTGGGAGAGCACATGATGCACCCCAGTCTGTTGCACCTTCCTGCTGGCCTCTGCAGCCACAGGCATATGCCAACTGTGGCCGCCTTATCCCTCTCTGGCCTGAATGAGTAAGTGTGCCTCAATCAGCTGCTGCTTTAGCCCCCTCTCACCTGCGCAGGGAACAGGCACACTGAGGATGGCCTGCACACAGAGGTGGGGCCAAAACCAAAGCTGAGCCCCAGGGGCGGTGGGACTAAGGAAGAGGAATGGAAATCTCTCCTTGCAGCTGCTAAAGCTGCAGATTAAAGCCCCACAACTGAAAATGATCTAGCCTTAAGAGCTGTGGACTTTGGAGGCAAGTACATGCATGAGTTGGGCCAGGTCAGAGTCTGAGCTACTCCCACAGTGACCAGAGCAGGTCTAGGTATTGGAGGGCCTCCTGGGGAGGCAGGAGTTGGCCTTGGCTCACTGTGGAGGCAAGGACACTGACAACTGAGGCCCCAGGAAAATATTATTACTATTTTTGTTTTGTTTTGTTTCTTTGTTGTTGTTTTATTATTATTATTTATTTTTTCTTTTCTTTTTTAAAATATTTTTTCTATTTTTACTTTACTTTTCTCATTGCTTTGGGTTTTTTCCTTTTTTTCTCTGTTTTGTTTTGTTTTGACCTTTTTCTTCTTTGACCATTTTTGTGTGTTTGTTTTATTTTTTTTGCATTTTTAAAATTTGCATTCTGCTTTTTATGTTTTTTGCTTTTGTTAGTTTTTTATTGTTTGTTTTTGTTTTGGGGTAATTTGTTTGTTTGGTAGTGTTCTTGTTTTTTGTTTTCTTTATTTTTCTTTCCTTTTTTTTCTGTGTGTGTTTCTCTGTTTTGGTTTGTTTTGGTTTATTTGGCTTTATTTTTACCATTTGTCTTAGGTTTTGTTTGTCTCTTTGTTTTCTTTTCCTTTTTTATTGTTGTTGTTTCTGTTTGTTTGGGTCTTGTTATTTGTCTTGGGTTTTATTTGTCTGTTTTCTCCTCCCCCCTCCACTTCTTTTTTTCTTTTTCTCCTCACTGTGTGGCTTGCAGCATCTTTGTTCTGCATCTAGGGGTCAGGTCTGAGCGTCTCGGGTGGGAGCACCAAGTCCAAGATGCTGGGGTGCCAGAGAATCTCTGGCCACAGGGAATATTAATTGGTGATAGCTCCCCCAGAAATCTCCATCTCAACACCAAGATCAGCTTGACCCATCTGCCTACAGGTTCCAGCACTGGATGGCTCACTCCAAACAACTAGCAAGACAGGAATACAGCCCCACCCATCAGCAGACAGACGGCCTAAAGATGTACTAAGCTCACAGATACCCCAAAACACACCACCAGATGTGGCCTGGCCCATCAGAGGAGCAAGACTCAGCTCCATCCACCAGATCACAGGCAGCAATATGTCCCACTAGGAAGCCTACAAAAGTCCCTGGATCAAACTCACTCATGAGGGGGCAGACACCAGAAACAAGAGGAACTAAAAACCTGCAGCCTGTGGAAAGGAGATTTCAAACACAGGAAGTTAAACAAAATAAGATGACAAAGAGATAGATTGCAGATGAAAGAACAAGGTAAAAACTCACTATACCAAAAAAATGAAGAGGAAATAGGCAACCAACCTGAAAAAGAATTCAGAGTAATGATAGTAAAGATGATCCAAGATCTCAGAAATAGAATGGAGGCATAATTGGAAATATACAAAAAATGTTTAACCAGGACCTAGAAGAAATAAAGAACAAACAGTGATGAACAACACAATAACTGAAATGAAAAATACACTAGAAAGAATCAATAGGAGAAAAACTGAGGCAGAAGAATGGATGAATGAGCTGGAAGATAGAATGATGGAAATAACTGCCATGGAACAGAAAAAAGAAAAAATAATGAAAAGAAATGAGGACAGTCTCACAGACATCTGGAACAAAAATAAATGCACCAACATTCGAACTATAGGGTTCCCAGAAGAAGAAGAGAAAGAGAAAGGGTCTGAGAAAATATCTGAAGAGATTATAGTTGAAACCTTCACTAACATGAGAAAGGAAATAGCCACCAAAGTCCAGGAAGCACAGAGAGTCCCACGCAGCATAGACCCAAGGAGAAACATGCGGAGACACATATTAATCAAACTAACAAAAAATAAATTCAAAGAAAAAATATTAAATGCAGCAAGGGAAAAGCAACAAATAACATACAAGCAATAAAGCCCCATAAGGTTAGCAGCTGATTTTTCAGCAGAAACTCTGCAGACCAGAAGGGAGTGGCAGGATATGTTTAAAGTGATGAAAAGGAAAAACCTACAACCAAGATTACTCTAGCCCGACAGGATCTCATTCCTATTTGACAGAGAAATCAAAAGCTTTACAGACAAGCAAAAGCTAAGAGAATTCAGCACCACCAAACCAGCTCTACAACAAATGCTAAAGGAACTCCTGTAGGTGGGAAACACAAGAGAAGAAAAAGGCCTACAAAAGCAAACGGTAAACAATTAAGAAAATTATAATAGGAACACACATATTGATAATGACCTTAAATGTAAATGGATTAAATGCTCCAACCAAATGACACAGACTGGCTGAAGGGAGACAAAAACAAGACCCATTTATATGCCACCTACAAAAGATCCACTTCAGACCTAGGGACACATACAGAGAGAAACTGAGGGGATGGAAAAAGTTCTTGCATGCAAATGGAAATCAAAAGAAACCTGGAGTAGCTATATTCATATCAGACAAAATAGACTTTAAAATAGAGAGTGTTACAAGAGAAAAGGAAGGACATTGCATAATGAACAAGGGATCAATCCAAAAAGAAGATGTAACAACTGTAAATATTTATGCACCCAACATAGGAGCACCTCAATACAGAAGGACAATGCTAACAGCCATAAAAGGGGAGATCAACAGTAACACAATAATAGTGCTGGATTCTAACACCCTGCTTACACCAATGGATAGATCATCCAGACAGAAAATTAATAAGGAAACATAAGCCTTAAATGACACATTATAACAGACAGATTTAATTGATATTTATAGGACACTCTATCCAAAGCAGCAGAATACACTTTCTTCTCTAGTGCACACAGAACATTCTCCAGGATAGATCACATCTTGGATGACAAATCAAACCTTGGTAAATTGAAGAAAATTGAAATCATATCAAGCATCTTTTCTGCTGATGATGCTATGAGGTTAGAAATCAATTACAGGAAAAAAAAAATATGTGAAAACAACAAACACAAGGAGGCTAAACAATATGCTACTAAATAATCAAGAGATCACTGAAGAAATCAAAGAGTTAATTTAAAAATACTTAGAAACAAATGACAATGAAAACATGATGACCCAAAACCTATGAGATGCAGCAAAAGCAGTTCTAAGAGGGAAGCGTATAGAAATACAATCCTACCTCAAGAAACAAGAAATATCTCAAATAAACAACCTAAGCTTACACCTAAAGCAACTACAGAAAGGAGAACAAACAAAACCCAAAGTCAGCAGAAGGAAAGAAATCATAAAGATCAGAGAAGAAATAAATGAAATAGAAACTAGGAAAACAATAGCAAAGATCAATAAAATTAAAGCTGGTTCTTTGAGAAGATAAAGAAAATTGATAAACCTTTAGCCAGACTCATTATGAAAAAAAAGGGAGAGGACTCAAATCAACAAAAATTGAAATGAAAAAGGAGAAGTTACAACGGACACAGCAGAAATATAAAGGATCATAAGAGACTACTACAAACATCTATATGCCAATAAAAAGGAAAACCTAGAAGAAATGAACAAATTCTTATAAAGCTACAACCTTCCAAGATGTAACCAGTAAGAAATAGATAATATGAACAGACCAATCACAAGTAATGAAACTGAAACTTTAATTTAAAATCTTCCAACAAACAAAAGTCCAGGACCAGATGTCTTCACAGGCAAATTCTATCAAACATTTAGAGAAGAGCTAACACCTATCCTTCTCAAACTCTTCCCAAAAATTACAGAGGAAGGAATACTCCCAAGCTCATTTGACAAGGCCTCCCTCACCCTGATACCAAAACCAGACAAAGATATCATAAAAAAAGAAAATTACAGACCAATATCACTGATGAACATGACACAAAAATTTTCAAAAAATACTAACAAAACGAATCCAACAACACATTTAAAGGATCATGCACCATGATCAAGTGGGATTTATACTGGGGATGAAAGGATTCTTCAAAATATGAAAATCAATGTGAGACACCATATTAACAAATTAAAGAATAAAAATGATATGATCATCTCAATAGATGCAGAATAAGCTTTTGAGAAATTTCAACACCCATTCATGAAAGAAGCTCTCCAGTAAGTGGACATATAGGGAACCTACCTCAACATGACAAACCCACTGCAAACATCATTCCCAATGGTGAAATTCTGAATGCATTTTCTCTAAGATCAGGAGCAAGACAAGAGTGTCCACTCTCACCACTATTATTCAATATAGTTTTGGAAGTCCTAGCCACAGTAATCATAGAAGAAAAAGAAATAAAATGTATCCAAATTGGAAAAGAGAAAGTAAAAGTGTCATTGTTTGCAGATAACATGATAGTATATATAGAGAATCCTAAAGATGCCACGAGAAAAATATTAGAGCTAATTAATCAATTTGGTAAAGCTGCAGAGTATAAAATTAATACACAGAAATCTCTTGCATTCCTATACACTAAAAATGAAAGATTGAAAGAGAAATTAAGGAAACAACCCCATTTATCTTTGCAACAAAAAAATATAATACCAGGAATAAAACTACTTAAGGTAGCAATAGACCTCTACTCAGAATACTATACAGTACTGATGAAAGAAATCAAAGATGACACAAACAGATGGAGAGATATACCATGTTCTTGGATTTGAAGTATAACTATCATGAAAATAAATATACTGCCCAAAGCAATCTACAGATTCAATGCAATCCCTCCCAAATTACCAATGGCATTTTTCATAGAATTAGAACAAAAAATTTTACAATTTGTATGGAAACACAAAAGACCCCAAATAGCAAAAGCAATCTTGAGAAAGTAAAACAGAGCTGGAGGAATCAGGCTCCCTGACTTCAGACTATACTACAAAGATACAGAATCAAGACAGTATGGTACTGGCACAGAAACAGAAATACAGATCAATGGAACAGGGTAGAAAGCCCAGAGGTAAACCTACACACCTATGGTCAACCAATCTATGACAAAGGAGGCAGGAATATACAATGGAGAAAAGACAGTCTCTTCCACAGTGCTGCTGGAAAAACTGGACAGCTACATGTAAAAGAATGAAATGAGAACACTATCTAACACCATACACAAAAATAAGCTCAAAATGGATTAAAGACCTAAATGTAAGACTGGACACTATAAAACTCTTAGAGGAAAACATAGTCAGAACACTCTTTGACATAAATCACAGCAAAACCTTTTTCGACCCACCTCCTAGAGTAATGAAAATAAAACCAAAAATAAACAAATGGGACCTAATGAAACTTAAAAGCTTTTGCACAGCAAAGGAAACCATAAACAAGACAAAAAGCACTCAGAATGGGAGAAAATATTTGCCAACGAAGCAGCTGACCAGAGATTAATCTCCAAAGTATACAAACAGCTCATGTAGCTCAATATGAAAAAACAAATAACCCAATCAAGATAGGGACAGAAGATCTAAATAGACATTTCTCCAAAGAAGACATATGGATGGCGAAGAAGCATGTGAAAAGATGCTCAGCATCACTAATTACTAGAGAAATGCAAATCAAAACTACAATGAGGTATCACCTCACACCAGTCAGAATGGCCATCATCAAAAAATCTAATAACAATAAATGCTGGAGTGGGTGTGTATAAAAGGGAGCCCTCTTGCACTGTTAGTGGGAAAGTAAGTTGATGCAGCCACTATGGAGAACAGCACAGAAGTTCCTTAAAAACTAAAAATAGGGCTACCATATGACCCAGAAATCCTGCTTCTGGAAAATCCTGCTTTGGAAAACTATAATTCAAAAAGACACATGCACCTCAATGTTCATTGCAGAACTATTTACAATAACTAGGACATGGAAGCAACCTAAATATCCATCAACAGATGAATGTGTAAAGAAGATGTGGTACATTTATATGATGGAATATTATTAAGTCATAAAAAGGAACAAAATTGGGTCATTTGTAGAGGCATGGATGGACCTGGATACTGTCATACAGAGTGAAGTAAGCCAGGAAGAGAAAAAATAAATATCATATATTAATGCATATATGTGGAATCTAGAAAAATTGTACAGATGAACCTATTTTTAAAGCAGAAATAGAGACATAGATGTAGAGAACAAACGTGTGACTACCAGAGGGGGAAAGGGGGTGTGTGATGAATTGGGAGATTGGGAATGACATATATACGGTACTGGGTATGAAATAGATAACTAGTGAGGACCTAATCTATAGCTCGGGGAACTCTACTCAGTGCTCTGTGGTGACCTGGATGGGAGGTAAATCCAAAAGGGAGGGGATATATGTATACATATGGCTGGTTCACTTCACCGTGCAGAAGGTGCTAGCACAACATTGTAAAGCAAGTATATCCCAATAAAAAATAAATATATAAAAAAGAAAATAATAAGACCATATATTTAAAAACAAAACAAAACAAAAACCACATATTGTACACATGTTACACCTTTTGAAAATCTCCCATGGTTGTTGAACATTCTGTTTTTGCTTTTTTATTTTTCATTCCTTTTTCTCTTTGTATTTCACTTTGGGAAATTTGTGCTGACATAGCCTCAGGCTCATTGGTTCTTTCCTCAGCTATTTCAAGTCTACTGATGAGCACATGAAAAGCATTCTTCATTTCTGTTAGTGTTTTTGATTCCTAGCATTTCCTTCTGGTTCTTTATTAAGGTTCCCAAATCTCTGCTTACATTGCACATCTGTTCCTGTATGTTGTCAAATATTTTCATTACAGCTCTTAACCTATTAGTCATAGTGATCTTACCTTCCTTCTCTGATAATTCCAACCTCTCTCTCATATCTGAATCTGGTTTTAATGATTGGTTTGTCTCTTCAGACTGCTTTTTTTCCTGCCTTTTGTCATGCCTTGCAATATGTTTCAGAAAGTGAGTCATGTGGTGCTGGGTAATAGATAAATAGGATTTAGTGTTAGAGTTTAAGTTAATCTGTCTAGGAGTTGGGCTGTGTTTAATGTTTGCTAAAGCTGTTATGTTGGAGATTTCAAATTCATCTATGGTCCTGTTTTTGTCTCTCTCTTGACTTTGGACTTCCCTTTGTACTCCTCAGAAGGAATCTGCATCTTGAAGCTCTTTCAGCTGTAATCCACTGTTGTTATACTGGAGCCCTCTTTGATGCTGGTAAGGTGTGAGATAGGGGAAGTATTGTATAATTTTAAGATTAAATTTGATTGAGCCTGTTTTTAGAGCTGTGACAATCACAAGTGTTTATCCAGTAGCACAGTTTTTCTCCCCTTAGATGAGACAAGAAGATCAGAGGGGGCTGGAGAAGGAGGAATGTCCTTACCCCAGGTGGGTTAAGGTTCTGGTAAAATCTTTACTCCTGGAGGCTAGGTACTTGTTATGAAAACTGTTCTGTACTTATTCCACAAAAATTATTCTTATCTTTTGGTTGCCTGAGAAATTCACCTTAAGAATCTGTGGCATTCCTGGATGTAAAGCCCATGAATATTTTTTCCTCAGTAAGACTGTCCCTAGGAAGTTCTCATTCTCATGTTAGTCCACACTCAATCTCCAGCAATTTGTCAAAATTAGCATTTAAGTGCTCCTACCAGCTAATGGTTCCAGTAGCTTGTACTCCATGTAAGTAAATCTTGGCTATTACCCTCTGGGTTGTCTTCTCTTCTTCAGATTTAAGGGTGAAGGTCTGCCCTATAATCTCAGTTTTCTAATGGGTACTAGAAAAACCATTGGTTTTCAAGTTTTTTTAGCTTTTTCTTACGTAATGATGGGAATGATGACTTCTAAGTTCTTTACAGGTCAGAGCTGAAACTGAAAGTAAATAAATTCAATTTTTAATATATTAAATTTGAGGTTCGTCTAGTATATCTAAATGAATTTTTTGCTAGAAGAAGAAAAGTTATTTTCTTTGCATTTTGAATTTTTCAGCTCCTCCCTGGAATTATGGAATCCTTGAAAAGAGAGTAGAACATATGGTCTTTTATTTGTATATTGGAAAAGAAAATATTGTCAACGTTTTAAAGGATTAAGTCACTCTACTGATTCTGTTTTAACTATGCATGAGCTTAGGGTGGTTAGTCCTGACCAATAAGTTTGTGAATTTCTATGGAATAAATTACAGCAGTGAGCCCTTTTGCTTACTTACCTCTTTTTTTTAATGACTTGGAAAAGGACCCACCAACATGAGACTGTAATAAATGTTTTGTTGTCCTGTTTAATAAATGTATGAGATGCTCTTAAGAAGTAGAGATGAAATGAATGGCTTCTTGAAACGTCAGTTGTCCTCCAGCTTCTGATAAATAAGCTTGTGCTTTTATATATACTCACTACTTTATGTCGAACTCCTTACCCTCAATGTAGTTTCTCAAGAAACTATCACCTTTCTTCTCCTTCACTGACCTATTGCCCTCTGCCATAAAATCTATAAAGAATTACCTTCTCTTGAGGATAAAATGGGGGGGAGATGTGCATGTGCACACACACACACACAACTTGATCTAGCTACCAATCTAAGTTCAATTTTTTCTTTTATAATAAACGTTTCAAATGACAAACTTTGTTTAGTTCATTCCATGTCTTTATGCCACCATCATTCCTTAATCACTGTGAGATACTGTCTTCGTTCAGGCTCATATAACAAAAATATCATAGACTGGGAAGCTTAAAAAACAAACATTTCTATTTCAGTTCTGAGGGCTGGAAGTCCAAGATCAGGATGTCAGCATGATCAGGTTCTTGGTGAAGGCCCTCTTCCTGCTTTCTAGTTGTTTCCTCACATGGCAGAGAGAGGTAGCTCTAGTCTCTTTTACTTCTTATAAGGACACTAATCCCATCATAGGGACTCCACCCTCATGACGCTGTCTACACAATTACCTCCCAAAAGTCCCACCTCCTAATACCATCCCATTTGGTGTTAGGGTTTCAACATATAAATTTTGGGGGTGACCAAAACATGCAGTCCATAACAGATACGTTCACCCCGAACTACTCAATTAAAACATTGTTCTTAATCTTATCCAGTGTGAATCAGTATGATAGGAAGAAGAGAAGGCTAGAAATCAATGTCAGACCTGAATTCTTCTTTTTTTATAATAGAAATATAGTTGATTTACAATGTTGTGCCAATCTTTGCTACACAGAAAAGTGACTCAGTTTTACACATATATGTATTCCTTTTTTAGTATTATTTTCCATTATGGTTTATCCCAGGAAATTGGATATAGTTCCCTGTGCTATACAGCAAGACCTTGTTGTTTATCCATTCTAAATGTAATAGTTTGCATCTACTGAATTCTTCTTCTGACTTGAGCACTAAGTCTGTATGACCTTAGGCACATTACTTTCCACAGAACTTGGTACTCTTCTGTAAAAAAAGAACTTAAGATTCTGAGTACTGTATCAGTATAAAAAAAGGTTATTAGAGAGTAAATGAGGCTATAGGATATCATAGAGACAAAGTGAGTTTATAATTAAATAAAAATCTCTGCATAATGAACACTAAATATACAGAAAGGGAATGGAGGTTGTTTTGAAAAATGATAAAACTAATATATTTTCTTATGTTTTTCATTAAAAAGAAGAAAATTAACCATTGCTTAGAGCATTTTCTGTAAAAAATAAGAGTTATGCTTGAAACTGGAACAAATAATTTCTATTTGTTCTGGGACATTCAAGGACAAGTCACCCACTTTCCTCAGAGATTTAGTTTTTCAAAATAATCCTTCTTTGCTTGGCTGGAAGCTCTCTGTGAGGCTTTCAGCACTGGTACTTCTCTGACAAGATTACTATAGCCATTTCCCTATGGTCTTCAGCTACCCACTGGAGGGTAGAGTTTGAAAGAAGTAAGCAATCTCTTGGTTCTAAAAACTTCAACCTCATAGTTAAAACTGGAACTCCATTGAAAGTAAGCATGGTCATATATACCAATTCTAATTTTAAAAAATTAGCTTTCCTTTTGTGACTCTAACTGATCTTAAGAGTGAGAGACGTGTCAAAAGACTCTTGCTTTTCCTTTCATTGCTCTCCTCCACTCCCAGGAAAGCAGAACAGGAAACAGCGTCATGATATCAACCCTGTCCTTTAATATTCTAATTTCTTGAACAGTTCAGGGGTTGTGGAGCTGGAGAGGAAGTTCAAGGTCCTGGATGGCATTTTCCAGGGGCAGGCTTTACAAGTGTCAAAAGGTCTCCGAGTCTGAAACCCAGGAATGCGATTTATCTGGCTTATCTGAGGTTACCTTGTATGAACACAAGGCCAGGGTATGGAAATGTAGGAGAGAAGAAGCATTTCTAAAAGGGATTTTGTGGTCCAGAGAAGTAAACCTAGGTTCTGAGTTGGGGGTCTATGTACACAGACAAGATATCACAAAGTAAATTTGGGAAATACAATATGTATACATGAACATATCCCCAGGATGAAGCTGAAGTGTGGCAAGGCCAGAGAATAATGTGAGTACTGAGAAAATCAGACAAGGTTTTATTAGACAGGCCCCTTTCATTATCACTGTCTCTCTGCAGTGTCTGATGCCCATGTCAGAGTGGATCTTAATGACATTATACTCAAGTTTTATTACTCTAGTCGTTGTTCACTCTTCCTTCAGCATCTCAGACCTAAGATTATATAACAACCATATACAGCATTGGTTTGTGCCATTTTAAGTGATTCTGTTAAACTTGAAACATTTATTGAGGGCCTACTGTGTCATTGCATTCGTTTAAAATTAGACACAAGTCATCGCCTTCTAGGAGTATAAACTATAATGGGGAGTTATATCATAAAATAAAAACTCTGATTTAAGATATACTGAGATAAATATTATACTATTTTTTTAAAAAAAGGAAAAGAACTATGGGACCATGGGAATACTAACATTGCTTAAACCTCTATGGTGATTTATAACACATTATTTACATTGTAAAATGGAGCTAGTAGGACCTCACACATCAGGATTCAATGAAATAATACTCAAATGATTAACACTGTGCGTGGACCAATCAATTAATATTGGTTTTTATAATTATTTTTATGAATTTTTATTTGGAAGGGTTTTTAGAGGTGGCTCTTCTGTTTTTGGAAAGATAAGCAGATTTGGGGGCTTTCTCCTTTGTGTTTCTGTAACCCTTTGTAAATGATTTCATTATAACACTTACCACACTACTGTAATTGTTTGCTTAATTGTCTGTTTCCCCTGATGGAATGTGTGCTCCTGAAGGAGAGGCATCATGCTCTATTTGTTTTCAATCTCCAAAGTTTACCACAGAGCTTGGTACACAGTAAGAGTTTAATAAATGTTAAATGAATGTTATTTAACTTCTGTAATTGTGTGCTGTTTTCATACAGAGAGGGCCAGAGTGGCATAGGTTGAAATGTGTCTCCAAAGCTTATTGGTGTTGTTTTGCTGTCATCTGTGGCAGTGTTTCAAAGATTCAGATGTGTTTTCACACTTCATTTCACCCTGTGAACAATCTATTCTTTATTAGCTCACCATAAAGAAATAAATTTGGAATGCAGCTGTTCTCCATTAGTCTCCTATACCCCACTCACTGAGGCTGAATCTCTGTGAATTTTGTCCTCACATCAAAGGCAGACAAATCTCTGGAGCCTGATTAGTGCAGGGATAGAGGGCAGGCAGCAGTGTCAGAGAATGGAAGGCATGAGACAGGAGAATCCAGTTCTGTTCCTGGGGAGACACTCTGAAGCCTCATGATTCTTGGCTTAAATGAGAAAGCCAGGCAATTCTATCATACTCATACCATACTGAATACTTACTCATCGGTAAAACTGGAGAAGGTGACAATGCTCATTTCTATAGACTGTTTTAATAAAACAGCACATATAAAAATATTTTGTGAAATATGAAACAGTAGACAACACAATGTAATATTAGCTGTTATTACTCTACCTACATATTGGTCCCAGTCAGCTCCTGAAGAAAGTGTCATCACTTGCGAAATTTAAAACTTACTCTGATTATTTTTAAGGTCCACAGCTTTTTTGCTGACACATTATTTTTGAGGTTCTGAGGGCAGAGTGATTGGCCTACTGGTGGCTGTTGCCCTGGTCACAGAAGCATGGCCTCTCTGTGTGCTGTCCCAGGTGCTGTAGGTCACCTGCTGCACAGCAGGCTGGTTGGTATTGGTGGCTGAGCTCTCTGGATGCTGTACTGGATAATGATGTGTGCTGGGACTGGAAAAGTGACTTTCTCCCTTTTGAGTTCCACTTTTGTTAGAGGGATTTTGAGGTGGCAGTTCGTGCCCCAATGTGTTGCAGTTTCCTAAAACACTCAGAGTCGAGATCAAAGTACTGGGGACCGATTTAGGTAAACAGAATCTTTCTGGCTCTGAATTCCACTTCCTCTTTTTTGTTCCTGAGACAAGCTGTTTATGTCTGGATCGTTTTCTACTTAAAGATGAATGGTTATGTCCCAAGAATCCCTTCCATCCCATGCCTAACCTTCTCCACCCTCTAAAAAAATTGGAAAGAGACTTTGGTTGGACAGTGTTGACAGTCATACCTAGGTTATATCTGGCTACTTTGCAACTTTTCTCCGGAGTCATTTCAGGAACTGTGTGGTCTTTTGTAAGGCCTGATTTACCAGTTCATCTAACATATCTTAAACGTCAACACTGGGCTTTACAAAATTGTGGCTGATGGCTGTACACTGGAACATATAAAAATGTGTAAAGATTTCTAATATTTTAAGAAAGTGATGTTGTACATAATGATATTCATCCACACCAAAGGATGTGAAGAAAAGTCATTAGAGAGAAGTCTGTATATTAGAGGAATTGACCAACTCTATACCTTTTGAGAATCTTCAGTGCTGCTTGCCTGACTCTGTATGTATGTATACAAGGAAGGTAAGCAGTGGTTAGGTATGGTTAATCATCTTTATTAATGGCAGACAATCCTAAACAAAATCTCAGGACTTGGTGAAGTTAATGATGAAGCTAATCTCCCTCTGTGAGATCCTGTTGCTTCAAGAACTTGCTAATATGGTCTTTATATTAAGAATATTGCATAACTAACTTCTGATACATATGTATTGATCTTTTCTACTTGCCTTGAATATAAAGTGAAAAGAAGAATTCCATTTCCCACTTCTGTGTCTCCCAGATACATAAAGCATTCTATATAGAGTTTTGCTTACTAGAACCTGACCTGGTGAATAAAGTGTCCTAGAAAAGTATAAAAAGCACCTATTGACATTTTGCTATTGATGGTGTCCTGAATACATTGAAGGTTTCTTAAAAGACCTAAACCTAAGACCACATTCTTATGGGGAGAAAAAAAAAATGTTTTCTTGGGATTATGTCATCCTACCCACAATGGTTAGAGGCTATTAGTATTCCAAACTCACTTGTGTTGCTATGTAGAACAGTTGCATCTGCAAATTTGCTGTTTTGGTGACACTGGTCATTTTAATGAACCTGCAGGAAGGAAAAAAAATCATGCCATATAGAGGACAAACTCTTATACAAAATGTACTTCAGAATTATCAGTTTGACTTTGCCGTCTTTGCTTTCAGATGAGAACAACAGCAACCCAAATAATTGAAAAGGTAGATACATTTTAAAAATTGTTTTTCTTTAAGGATTTGTGTCAATCCAACTGTAAAAGTTGTGTAAGGCAATATTAAATGGAGAATTTAGGGTAAATTTTATTTAAGACTGAAGGAAAACACATCTTTGTTAATTACTAACGAATGTGCAATCTATTGGGGACTGATTACCTCTTTGAACATTTTGTAGATCATTCCTTTCTTCTGAGCTTCTAATTAGCTGCCTCTGAGGGGTAGTGACAGTGACTCACACAGTAAAGTTGTTTTAGCATTGAAAGATTATATCACATTTAGATAAGTGCCATTTGTTATAAGCATAAAAATCACTCGAGATGAATACAACTTGCACATTCCAGTCACAATCTTTTCCCAAACAGTAAAGCTAGCCCCTGAACTGAAGTTATGGTGACTTTTCTAAAATGTTCTAGAGGAAAATATATATCCTTTCTTAAAGGCAGCCTTTGCTCTTAGAGAAACACTTTATGGGGTAAAGGACATTGTTCCACATTTGAAAAGTCCTTTTAAATGTTATTAAAAATATATATAGCTGACCACTTAACAAAATTTTTCTACTTCAATTTATGAGTGTTGATATAGTAAAAGAAAATTGTTTAAGGATGCTTCAATATTTGTATATTCAACTTCAGAAGCTTTCTAGTAGGATAATATACCTTTATGCATTTAAATTATGCATTATACATAAAAACTGGGAACGTTCTGAAGATATGGTAAGTGAAATGCCAGCTTCAGCTCTTGGATAATGAGGTCATTGAACAGAGAAGATAATTTGAACAAATTATCTTGACAGTTGAAATGATGCGAATTTGTTTTTTTGTGTATGATTCAATCCTTTTCAGGCAGAACAAAAAGTACCTATCAGAGATTTTTAAGAACCTGTCAAATAATTGTGGTGATATGATGTATAAGCCTAAAACTGTGAATCTATTTATTATATATAGTGGACTCAGTTAATGTGGTTAACTAACCAGTAATAGTATTATTTTTCCCTTAAGCAGCATAGGTGCTTTTGAACATATTTGTTTGTAAATATTTTTAATGGTATTTTAGATGTCCAGCTCTACAGCAGTATTGAGCAGTACAATTCAGTAAGTTATTTGGAAAGCATACTACAGGAAGCTAAGCACTGTGGTTAGTAGGTAGGTAGGAAATTTAAGGTTATCAACACAAAGAAAACATACACTTGTCCTAAAGAAATTTGTGATCTTAAATGGGAGATCTACAGCACATCGCAAAAGAGAGTGTGCTATAGAGTACACATAGAGCACAGAGGAAGGGGGATATTATCTGAATTTTTCAGAATACTTTATCTTCCATCTTAATTGAGTTATGCAAGGTTATCCTTTGGGAACAACTTTCATTTCCTTTGATATAATGCTGAGAACATTTTGGGCAGGGAAGAAAATTCCCCCCCAAATTTTCACCTAAAACATCTATTGCTAGCTTTACTGAAGACTTTATTAACTAATCTACCACATCAGCTTTCCATTTTATTTGCCAGTGTAATCAGGTGAATCATGTATTTGCTAAAATCACTGCTTCATAAGTGTTTCATAAGAAAGCACCTAAAATAAGCATGAAACATATATAGTTTTGTACAGTTCCTAAATATACAGTTATCAAAATTCGTTTAACATATTACTGATCTCTTCATTTAATTCTCAAATATTCTTCATATTTCTTCCATCTATAGTCTCTTGACATTAAGTAAAACAAGTTTGAACACCTTCTCTCCGCCCCCGGCTCCTTTTTCTGTATTTTGGTGGCTCCTCGCCAGCATCTGCAGCTCTGTCACAGCTGGGCTGGATTCCCGGCAGGTGTTGATCATAAGCTGACTTGGAATTTTCTCTGAAGTGCTTGGGTTATTAGAATGTGGGCCAAATGGACATCACACACCACGGTGTGGTACAAGTCCTAGTTCTCCATTTGATCTTACTTTGATACGAAGAATAGCTTCAGAGAAACATACAAAAAAGACTCTCCTGAGAAATAGGCACACAGATTGTTCAAGCTGATTCAGTACTAATAACTGTGGTTTAATTTCAGGCTTGCCATATTATCTTTAGTTTATTTGTCTTGATATGTTTTTAATGAAGCCTGAGCTGTTTTACCATGTTATATAATAGAGTTGGTCTTAATTAAGTCACTGAACAGTATTGGTCATATGAGAATAAGATATTTTTCTGATCAAAGATTCATATTTCATTATCATTTTCTGTATTATTATGAACTAGAATTTTCTTTTTAGTGTGTCCTTTGTTGTAGTTTTTACAATACTACTGGTTTTTAAATTTTATTTATTTGTAATATTAAGGGCTGAGTAGGCTAAGATGGATGTGGGATTTAGCTAAAATAGTGCTTGGAGAGAAATTATAAAATATCGGTAGATGCTTTATCAGAAAAGATATGAGTTTATATATATATATATATATATATATATATATATATATATACACACTAGGTAACACAGTTCTTTGCATCATGTTTCATAATTTTAATGACATTTATGAATTAAGACGTAATATCATATCAAATTTAAAGATGAGGTACTGAAGTTTGAAGAAACTGAATACTTTGCTCAATGTCACTGTTAGTAAGTGGTAGAAGTATGATTCAGACTCATCAATAACTATTAAAAATGCATTAATAGATATGGCCTAATGATTCAAGAGTCAAATGGCATCAACTTGAAAAAGCAGCATTGGAAATCACTGATTATAATGTTAGGAGAGAAAGCAGATAATATAATTCTGAGGCATGATGCAGAATAGTTTTGATAAACACATCTAATTCATTAATAGTGTGTCATGTTGACATGTTCAAAGCTGTTTCTTGAGGCTTTTCATTTCATATTTCAAAATTGTATTTGTTCTGCTTTCTTGAGACATCACGAGGATTTAGAACACTTACAGTCCCCCATTCTACTTTCCCTATCTTCATCCAGCCAACACATTTATAACTCCAACCACAATTGTTCATAAAATTATTGTATGATGTTTATAACTTTAGGACTATATTCCACCTTTCTGTTCTGCTTTTTTTTTGGTTTTATTTTATTTTCCTATTAAATTTTCCCTTCTATTTTTCTTATGGCTTCCCTTCATTGCAAAACTTTTTTCCCTGTCTGTTTTCTCTGCTTGGAATATTCCCCCTTCCTTTTCCAACTCTGTCTTCCTACTGTTTTCTACCACCTTATCTATGGCTTCATAGGCATCCTTCATGTCCTGACTTAAATTTCATCTCAGTGAAATTTTCTCTGACAGTCTGCAGTTTCCTAACCCTACTGTTAGCTGTCATTTCACCTCCTTTCTTTTCTCTATTTCTCTTATAACTGTGCTCATTTATACATATGTATATAATGATATACATCCTAGAATCTGGCACATATTTATACCTCAGGAAGCACCAATAAATTGATGAGTGAATGAACAAAGGAATGCATGATTTGAATTGCTTGATACATTCCAAAGAACCATAGAAAGAGTAATACATCAGAATTAAGGTGGAAGAACATTGCAGTTGCACTGGCAGGTAAGAGTGTAATATAATGATTATGATTTGCAATATAACTTGAAAAGCTGACTAAAATTTTTTTCTCAAGAAAATCTGTTTCTTATTCTCTCACCAAAACATATACTTATCTTTCCCCTGCCCCAGATCTAATGTCTTAAGTCTCTTTAAAGTTGCTGAGGTCTGAGAGAGATAATTTTCTGGCACGCCTGTGGTAAAATATATTGAAGTTAGGCTTTGAGAATTCTCTGAACATCAATATGGTCAAAGCTCTTTGTCAGCTGGGGAGAATTCTTCTTTCCCTCTGAGAAGTGCTTTGGATTCTTTTAGATTTAACTTCAGCCGCAATTTCATTAAGTTCCTCTTCAGCAGTTTCTGGTAAATTGTGCTGAAAATTAGCAAACATTTCAATAATGCAGTCTGGGAGATTCAGTACATAATTTTAAAAGTATTTTATTTCAATAATAAGGTCTTGGCAATTTTGCTTTTGCTTAGCCATTGTATTCTTTGTTGGTTTTAATCGAACACTGACAAGCTTGATTGCAGGTCAGTTCAGTAAGTCCTAGCAGCAACGGACTGAGTGATTTGGAAAATTATACCACTGGAAATTAGGAAATATAAGAAAGAAGCCATTGTAGAAATCCATTAAAGTCATATAAATTCTAACTGTATTAACTTTTATTGAAATACAGCATAAAAACAAATACATGTAAAAATCATACTGTATAACTCAATGAATTTTAACAGGTAAATACACCTATATAATAACCAGGTTGTTCAAGTAGTAAAACACTACTACTACCCAGGAACCTCTTTCCTGAACTCTTCCAGTCATTATCCCCACCTAATACAGCTACCATTGTGCTTTATATCAAAATAGATTAGTTTGCTCATTTTTGATCTTTGTGTAAAAGGAAATTATAATAAGTACCGTTCTGCTGACTTGTTTCACTCAACATTATGATATTGTGCAATTTATTGCACAATAAATGATGATAGTAGCAATTGCTACAAATTGCTATGATATAGTAGCAATTTATTTTCATTGCTATGTAGTATTTAATTGGATGAATATACCATTATTAATTTAGTCATTCTACAGTTAATGGGCATACAGGTTATTTGGTTATTTCAATTTGGGGAAATTATAAATACTGGCATCAACCTTTTCATATATATCTCTTGCAGCTCACATTAGTCATCTTTAGGAGGAGAATTGCTTCTTAACAGGTTACAAGGACATTCAGTTTTAAGAAATTCTGCCACATAATACTTCCAAAATTATATACTATTGGGTTGGCCAAAAAGTGCCTTTGGTTTTTAAGTAAAAATAAAAGACACATTTTTCATTTTTACTAAGAACTTTATTGAACAATATATTCACTGTTTTGTTCCACTACCTTCTGGCGTTTTTCAGGCAACTTCATAATTCCATCTTCCCAAAACTTTTTATCGTTTTGAGCAAAGAACTGTTCCAGGTGCTTTTGCAGTCTTTCAGGGAATTGAAATTTTTCCATTGAGAGAATTTTGTAAAGACAGAAATAAATGGAAATCCAAAGGTGCAATGTCTGCTGAATACAGCAGATGAATCAGAACTTCCCAGCCAAGCTGTAACAGTTTTTGCCTGGTCATCAAAGAAACATGCAGTTTTGCATTATCCTGATGGAAGATTATGCGTTTTCCGTTGACCAATTCTGGATGCTTTTTGTCGACTGCTGCTTTCAGTTGGTCTAATTGGGAGCATTACTTGTTGGAATTAATCGTTTGGTTTTCTGAAAGGAGCTCATAATAGAGGACTCCCTTCCAATCCCACCATGTACACAATATCACCTTCTTTGGATGAAGACCACCTTTGGTGTGGTTGGTGGTGGTTCATTTCGCTTGCCCCACAATCTCTTCTGTTCCACATTATTGTATAGTATCCACTTTTCGTCACCTGTCACAATTTGTTTTAAAACTGGAATGTTTTCATTACGTTTAAGTAGAGAATCTCATGTGGAAATACGGTCAAGAAGGTTTTTTTCACTTAATTTATGTGGAACCCAAACATCAAAGTGATTAACATAACCAAGCTGGTGCAAATGATTTTCAACGCTTGATTTGGATATTTTCAGTATGTTGGCTATCTCCCGCCTGGCATAATGGTGATTGTTCTCAATTAATGTCTCGATTTGATTACTATCAACGTCAACTGATCTACCTGACTGTGGAGCATCGTCCAGCGAGAAATCTCCAGCACAAAACTCCGCAAACCACTTTTGACATGTTTGATCAGTCGCAACACCTTCTCCACACACTGCACAATATTTTTTTTGGCATTTCAGTTGCGTGTTTACATTTCTTGAAATAATAAAGCATAATATGCCAAAAATGTTGCTTTTTTCTTCCATCTTTAATATTAAAATGGCTACACAAAAATTCACCAATTTTGATAAGTCTTTTTTTAAATGCAGCTGATACGACAGCTGTCACATTGTCATTGTTTTGAATGAAGTTAAAGACAACTACGTGCTTACCAGAGCCATCTAACGGAAAAAACTGAACGAAACTTTTGGCCAACTCAATATTTATTTTTCTGCCAGCAGAGCCTGAGAGCTCCAGTTGCTTCACAGCCTTGCTGAGATTTAATAATTTTCATAGTTTTTACTTTTGCCATTTGGGTGCATGGGTAGTTATAACTCATTGTTGTTTAAATTTTGTACTGATAAATTCTTTTATCAGTTTTTAAAAATAGGATTGTCTGTCTCTATCTTGTTGGCTTGAGGAGTTCTTTTTATATTCTGGATCTGTGCTGTCTGACTTGGTACACACTAACCACATGTGGCTATTCAGCAATTGAAAATGGCTTCTCTGAACTGAGGTTTCACATTATATTTCAATTGGTCAGTGCTGTTCTTGAAGAAAAATCCTCATCAGCTATATGTTCTACAGCTATTTTCTCCTACTACATGGCTTTCATTTTCACTCTTAGTGGCTTCTTTTGCTCAACAAAGATCTTTCATTTTAAGAAGTCTAGAGTTTCCATTTTTCCTTGGTGATTATTGCTCTTTGTGCCTGTTTAAAATTTTTTGCCTACTTCAAGAACATAAAAATATTTTGCAATTAATCTTGTGGAGGTTTTATTGTTTTACTTTTTACATTAAATCTATAATCCATCTGAAAATAACTTTTTGTTTTCATGTGATTTAGAAATAAAAATTACTTTCTTTTAAAAATTAATTTTTTTAAGATAATTATAGATTCACATGCAGTTGTAAGAAATAAGACCCTGTGTACATGTAACTCAAACCATTTTTCAAAACTAAAGTACGGTATCATAGTCAGGATATTAACAATGATGCAGGTAAGATATAGAACTTTTGTCACACCAAAGGGACCCCTCATGTTGCCCTGTTATAGCCATCCCCTGCATGTCTACCTCCATTCTCGTGCTCCTAACTCTTTGCAACCACTAATTAATTCTCCATTTCTATAATTTGTCACTTCAAGATTGTTATATAGATGGAATCGTATAGTATGTAACCTTTGGAATTGGGTATTCTCTCTTAGGAGACTTCTCTGGAGATTCATCCAGGTTGTTTCATGTAATTAAACAGGTTTTTGTGTGAACATAATTTTCAAGCTCAACAGTGCAATTGCCAGGTTTTATGATAGCTGCAGGTTTACTTTTTTAAGAAACACCCAAACTGTTTCAGAGTTTGACATTCTCCCAAAAATGTATGAGTTATCTAGTTTCTCCACATTATCACCAGCATTTAGTGTTATTAGTTCTTATTTTATCCATTTTGATGGGCGTGTAGTGGTACCTCACTGTGATTTTAATTTGCAATTTATTAATTATTAATGAGTTGACATCTTTTCATGTGCTTCTTGGAAATCTGTATGTCCTCTTTGGTGAAAAGTCTGTTCATGTCTCTGTCCATCTTCTTTTTTTTTTTTATTGTTGAGTTTGAGAGCTATTTTTAAGTTCTATATATTTGTTGTATTAGGGTTCCCTAGAATAATAGAATGAATAGAATGTGTATATATATACATATTTGTTTGTTTGTTTGTTTGTTTATTTAAAGGAATCATCTCACATTGTTACAGAGGCTAACAAGTCCCAAGATCTGCAGGGTGAGACAAACAGCTGGAGACCCAGGAAAACCAATGCTGTAATTCCAGTCCTAAGGTTAGCAGTTTCTAGATCTGGGAAGAGACAATGTTTCAGCTCAAGCCCAAATGCAGAAATATACAGATGTCCCATTTCAAAATCAGTCAAACAGGAGGAATTCTCTCTTACATGGGGAAGGGGTCAGGCTTTTGGTTCTGTTCAGATCTACAACTGATTGAGTGAGGCCACCTTAGGGAAGAAAATTTGCTTTACTCATTCTACCAATTTAATGTTAATCTCATCCAAAAACATTGTCACAGAAACACCCAGAATAATGTTTGACCAAATATCTGGGCACCCCGTGGCTCAATTAAGTTGACATATAAAATTAACTATCATGTTTGCCTTTCATCAGGTATGTGGTTTGTAATAAATGTATACCAGTCTACAGCTTATCTTTACATTCTCTTAGTAGATGTTTTGATCACAATGTTTCCTCTTAGCATTATGCTATTGGTGTCAAGTCTGTGTTGTATGAGTTCCTTATATTTTGGATATTAGCCCCTTATCAAGTATGTAGTTTGCAAATATATATATATTTCATTGTGCAGGTTGGCTTTTCATTTGGTTGATCATTTCTTTTGCTGTTGAGAAGCTTCTTATTTTGATGTATTTCCACCAGTTTATTTTTATCTTTGTTGCTCTTGATGTTATATCCACAAACTTACTTTCAAAATCAATGTCAAGAAGCTTTTTCTTTATTTTTTTTCTAGGAGTTTTACAGTCTGATTCTTACATTTGAGTATTTAATCCATTTTGAGTTAATTTTTGTGAGTGGTGTAAGGTAGGTGTCCAATATCATTCTTTGCAAGTGAATACCCAGTTTTCTCAATGCCATTTTTTAAAGAGACTATCTTTTCCCCATTAAGTAGTATTGGCTTCCTTGTTAAATATTAGTTGACTGTATAGGTATGCATTTATTTTTAGGCTATCAATTGTGTGCTATTTGTCTATGTGTGTTTTTCTGTCCATACCATACTGTTTATATAACTGTAGCTTTGTAGTATACTTTGAAATCTGGAAGTTTAATGACTCCAGCTTTGTTCTTTTGCAGGATTATATCTGCTATTTTGGGTATTTGCATTTCATAAATTTTAAGATTTATAACTGAACTATAGTCGATTTACATTATTGGCATTAGTTTCAGGTATACAACATAGTGATTCAGTTTTATTTTTTCAGATTATATTCCATTATAAGTTATTACAAGATATTGGATATAATTCCCTGTGCTATGCAGTAAATCCTTGTTGATTATCTATTTTATGTATAGTAGTTTGTACCTGTTAATCCCATACTCCTAATTTGTCCTTACCACCACCCTTTCACCTTCGGTAACCATGAGTTTGTTTTCTATCTCTGTGAGTCTGTTTCTGTTTTGTATATAGATGCATTTTTATTATTTTTAGATTTCACATACAAGTGATACCATATAGTATTTGTGTTTCTCTGACTTATTTCACTAAGCATAATATTCTCCAGGTCCACTCATGTTTATGCAATTGGAAATATTTCCTTCTTTTTATGGGCGGGTAATAGTCCATTGTATATACATACATGTATGTATATGTATGTATATGTATATCTCTCCAGAATTTAGTATCTGTAGACTTTTTGATGATACCACTTTGACTGGTGTAAGGTGATACCACATTGTGGTTTGATTTACATTTCTCTAACAATTAGTAATGTTGAGCATCCTTACATGTGTCTGTTCACCATATGTATGTCTTCTTTAGAAAAATGTCTATTTAGGTCTTCTGCAGATTTTTTGATTGGGTTGTTTGGTTTTTGGATATTAAGTTTTAAGAGCCATTTGTATATTTTAAATGTTAACCCCTTGTTGGTCACAAATATTTTCTCCCCTTCCTTGGATTTTCTTTTCAATTTGTTGATGGTTCCCTTGGCTGTACAAAAAAAAATTAAGTTTGATTAGGCCACGCTTGTTTATTTTGATTTTATTTCTTTTGTCTTGGGAGACTGAGCTAAGAAAATATTGCTACAATTTATGTCAAAGAATGGTTCACAAATGTTCACTTCTAGGAATTTTATGATGTCACATTTTTACATTTAAGTCTTTAAACTAGTTCAAGCTTATTTTTGTATATGGTGTGAGAGAATATCCTAACTTCACTGATTTACATGTAGCTGTCCAGCTTTCCCAACACTAGTTTTTGAAAAGACTGTCTTTCCTTGATTGTATATTCTTGTCTCCTTTGTCATAGATAAATTGGCCATAGGTGCATGGGTTTATATCTTGGCTCCCTATTCTAGTCCAATAATCTATATGTTTGTTTTTGTGCCAGTGCTGTTTTGATTACTGTAAATTTGTAGTACAGGCTGAAATCTTGGAGGGTTATATCTCCAGGTTTGTTTCTTTGTTCTCATAATTGTTTTGGCAGTTCTGGGCCTTTTATGGTTCCATATAAATTTTAGGATTATTTGTTCTAGTTCTGCAGAAAATGTCATGGGTATTTGATAAGGATTGCATTAAATCTGTAGATTGCCTTGAATAGTATGGCCATTTTAACAATATTATTTTTTCCATTCCAAAAGCATGAAGTATCTTTCCATTTCTTTGAATCATTTTCAATTTTCTTTATCAATATTTTCTGGTTTTCAGCATATTGGTCTTTTACTTTCTTGCTTAGGTTTATTCCTAGGCATTTTATTTTATATTTCAATAAACAGGATTTTTTTTTTTTTACTTTCTCTTTCTGATATTTGATTATTAGTGTAAAGAAACACAGCATATTTCTGTGTATTCATCTTGTATCTTGCTGAATTCATTTATTAGTTCTAATAGCTTTTGTGTGGAGATTTTAGGGTTCTCTACATAGAGTATCATGTCATCTGCAAATAGTGACAGTTTTCCCTCTTCCCTTCCAATCTGGATAACTTTTATTTCTTTTTCTTGTCTGATTGCTGTGATTAAGACTTTTAACACTATATTGAATAGAAGAAGTGAGAGTGGGCATCCTTGTCTTCTTTCTGATTTTATCAGGAAGGCTTACATCTTTTCACTGTTGAGTATTATGTTGTCCATGGCTTTGTCATAAATCACTTTTATTATGTTGGGATTTGTTCCCTCTATTCCCACTTTGGTGAGAGTTTTTTTTTTTTTTTTATCATGAATAAATGTTGAATCTTGTAAATTGCTTTTTCTGTGGTTTTTGTCTTTCCATTTTAATTTTGTTTTTAAATATGGTGTATCATATTGATTGATTTGTGTATGTTGAAACATCCTTGTGACCCTGGAATGACTACAACTTCATCATGGTGCATGATCATTTTTATGTCTTGTTGGATTTGGTTTGCTAACACTTTGTTAAGGATTTTTGCATCCATATTCATCAAATATACTGAGCTGTAATTTTAATTTTTGTTGTTGTATCTTTGCTTAGTTTTGGTATCAGGGTGATTGTGTCTTCATAAAATGAATTTGGGAGTGTTCCCTTCTCTTCAATTTTTTGGAATAATTTGAGAATGATAAGTATACTTTTTCTGTATGTTTGATAGACTAGCTCAGTGAAGCAATCTGGACCTGGGCTTCTGTTTGCAGGGAGTTTTTGTTTTTGTTTTCAGATTCTATTTCACTTCTAGTGTTAAATTTGTTCAAATTATCTGTTTCTTCTTGACTTAGTCTTGGCAGGTGATATGTTTCTAAGAACTTGTCCATTTCTTCTTGGTTGTCTATGTTTTGGGCATATAACTATTGGTATTCACATACGGTTTTTTTTGTATTTCTGTGGCATTGATTTTTATTTCTTCTCTTTCATTTCTTATTTTGTTTATTTGGGTCCTCTCCCTTTTCTTCTTGGTGAGCCTGGCTAGAGGTTTGTCTATTTTGTTTATCTTTTCCAAAAAACAGCTCTTGGTTTTGTTGATCTTTACTATTTGTTTTACCTCCACTGTATTTCCTCTCTGATCTTCATTATTTTCTTCCTTCTGCTGTCTTTGAGTTTTGTTTGTTCTTTTTCTAATTCTTTTAGATAGTAGGTTAGGTTATTAATTTGTGATTTTTCTTGTTTCTTGAGGAATGTCTGTATCACTATGAACATCCTTCTTAGAACAGCTTTTGCTGCATCCCATAGATTTTGTAAAGTTGTGTTTTCATTTTCATTTCTCTAGAGGTATTTTCTGATTTATTATTTGATTTTTATCATTGGCCCATTGGTTTTTTTAGTAACATGTTGTTTAGTCTCCAAATGTTTATTCTTTTCTCATCTTTCCTTCTATAGTTGACTTCTAGTTTCATTCTGTTGTGGTCAGAAAAAATGCTTGAAATAATTTCTATCCTCTTATATTTGTTGAGGCTTATTTTGTGACCTAGTATGTTCTCTAACTTAGAGAATGTTTCATAGCACTTAATAAGAATGTGTAATTTTTTTGTTTCTTGATGTATTGCCTGTAGATATCAATTAAGTCCAACTGGTCTAATGTGTCATTTAGGACATCCGTTGCCTTATTGATTTTCTGTCTGGATGATCTGTCCATTGATGTCAGTGAAGTGTTAAGTCTCCTCTACTTTCACTGTATTATTGTCAATTTCTCCCATTATGTCTATTTGTTTTATATATTTAGGTGCTCCTCTATTGAGTGTGTATACATTAATGAGTTTAATATCCTCTTCTTGTATTGGTAGTTTTATCATTATATACTGTCCTTCTTTGTCCTTATTTATAACCTTTGTCTTAAAGTCTATTTTATCTGATATGAGTATTGCTACTCCCATTTCTTGCCATTTCCAGATGCATGAAATATCTTTTGTAATCTCCTCAGTTTTGGTCTGTATGTGTCTTTCACCCTGAAATGAGTTTCTTCCTGGCAACATATTCCAGGTTCTTATTTAATTATTCATATATATGTACTTATAGCCATTTTCATCCTTGTTTTCTGGTTGTTTTTGTAGTGTTTTAAAATTTCTTCTTCTTTTTGTTTTTCCCATCTGTGATTTGATGATTTTCTTTTGTAGTGTGCTTGAGTTCTTTCATTTATGTTTTTGTGAATCTATTGTTTGTTTTTTATTTGTGGTTACCATGGAGTTCACATATGTTGACCCATAACTATATCTACTTGTTTTAAGCTGATAATCATTCAAGTTCAAACATATACTAAAAGATGTACAATTTTATACTCCCCTCCCCCACATTTTGTGATTTTGATGTCCTATTTTACAACTTCATCCTTTTTTTTTCCCTCTTTATTGTGGTTCTAATTGATTTTCCATTTTTTAATTTTTAAAAAAAATTTACATATTGGCTTATTTTTGTGATCGCCAATCCTTACTATACATTTACCTTTTTTATTGTGATTTTCCCTTTCCTACAGATTCTTGGTTCTTTTCTATTTGTAGAAGACCCTTCAATATTTCTTTTATGATAGGTTTAATATTGCTGAATTCTTTCAGTTTTTACTTATCTCATAAATTCTTTTTCTCTCCTTCTATTCTAAATGATAATATTGCTGGGCAAGTATCCAAATTGCAGGTTTTTCCCTTTCAGGACCTTGAATATATCATGCCACTTTCTTATGGCCTGCAACATTTCCACAGAGTAATCAGCTGATAACCTTATGGGGTTCCTTTGTAACTGACTAGTTTTCTTTTTTCTTTCATCCTTTAGATATCTCTCTTTATCTTTCATTTCTGCTATTTTAATTATGATATATCTTTGTGTGGGTCTGTTTGGATTCATCTTGTTTGGGACCCTCTGTGCTTCCTGTACCTGGATATCTGTTTCCTCCTTTAGGTTTGGGAAGTTTTCAGCCATAATTTCTTCAAATATTTTTTGGATCCCCTTCTCTCTCTCTTCTCCTTCTGGAACCCCTGTTATGCATAGGTTGTCATGTTTTATATTATCCTGTAAATCTTGTATGTTTTTTTTTTTTCTTTCTTTTTTTTTTTTTTCTTTTTGCATTTGTCTGCTATTCTGATTGGGTGATTTCCATTATTCTATCCTCCAGACCACTTATTCATTCTTTTCATTCTTCTGTGTCATTTAGTCAGCTATTCATTGCTTCTAGATTGCTTTTTAGCTCAGCAATTAATTAAATTATATCTTTTGGATGTGTTCATCTTTATAGGTTCTAGTTTCTTGTTTAGTCAGCTGCATTTCTATCTATAATATTTCTTAATTCCTTTAGAAATTTTATTACCACTTTTTTGAACTTTGGGTCTCATAGGCTGGTGAGCTCTGTTTTATTATTTGTTCTTTCAGGGGATTTCTCTTGATCTTTTAACTGGGAGCAGTTCCTTTATTTTACTTAACTTTCTCTGTCTCTGTGAATTTAGGAGGAACAGTTATCTACTTTGGTCTTAAAGGACTGTTTTCATGTGGGAGAAACTCTGTGTAGACTGTGTGTATCTGTCTTTTGTACAAGGGCAGGTTTTGATATGGATGCCAGCTATTTTCCTCAGGGAGTGCTGGCCTTTATCCCCTTGATATGTTATGTGGTTTGTACTGGAGGATCTATAGTGTGTGCAGGGTGTGTGTGAGGGGACTTTCTCTCTGCTGTGTGGCTGTTGCCACTCTGTTGGTGGGTCTGCTCCCCAGTTATTGGAACAGAAGTCCTGAGGGTCAGGCTTAACCCTGCCCAATAAGAGGTGATTGATGAAGCAGTGAAGCCTGTGCACTTACAGAGTACCTATGTGCCACCTTTGCAGGCCTCTGTGGCTCTGCTCACATGCAGGCCAAGTTTGTGACCCTTCTTCTATGTGTTCATTCCGGATCTAGTGCAAGATCATGATGCTGAGTAGGCTGGGACTGGGAGTCAGAGAGTTGTAGCCTTAGGAATTAAGGTGGCTGTACTGATGCCAGAGACCTGGGCTGCCTGTGTGGCAGTCTTCTCCCAGAACTTGTCTATCCCAGAACCAGTGCTAAGCTGTCATGTGGTGTATGCAGGGCTGGGATGCTCTCACTGGGAAATGAACTGCTCTGTGCTCCTGTGGCCACTGGAGCCTGCACTGACAGTGGCTGCCACTGCCCAACCTGGACCACAACCCAGGCCCCCTAAGCAATCTGTACATAGCTAGATCAAGTCCTCTTCCAGGCTCAGTTGGCCCAGATCTCATACCAAATCATAGTGTGGAGTGAACAGGGCCAGGGTGTTTTCCCTGTTTGGTAGGGAGTTTGACCAGGAGGCAGCTGCCATTGCAAGTTTCTTTCCACTCTGATTATTGATAAGCCAGCATGTGTGCACTCCTTGCCAGTAAAATGTAGGCTTCTCCAGCCCTTCTGTCTGTCCCAGCAGCCAAAGGGGCTTGTCTCCTCCATGCAGAACCCCAGAAGCAGGATGCCCAGATTGTGGTTCAACCTGCTTACTCCCCAGGGCAACGTTCTGCCCATGTGGTCCTTCTCTTCCTTTCAGATTCCTCAGAGGGATGCAGTTCCTGACCCAATTCCTTTTTCCTGTCCTACCCTGTTACATGGAGATCTTTCTTGCAGGTTTTAAATATAGTTCTTCTATTTCCAGTTAGATTTCCATGATAATTGTTCCCCATGTAGATGTATTTTTGATGTGTTTGTGAGGGGATTTGATTTCCATGTCCTCCTGCTCCACCATTTTGATCACCATACTAGGATTGTTTCTATATGTCTGTAAAAAATGCCATTGGAACCTTGATAGGAATTGCATTGAACCTATAGATGGCTTTGGGTAGTATGGATATTTTAACAATATTAAGTCTTCAAATCCATTAACATGGGATATTTTCCATTTATTTGTGTTTCTTCAAATTCTTATAATTTTCAGCATACAGATGTTTCTGTTACTTTGTTAAATTTATTTCTAAGTGTTTTCTTATTTTTGATGCTATTGTATTGTTTTCTTTATTTCTTTTTCAGATAATTTACTGTTAGTTTATAGAAGTACAACTGATTTTTGTATCTTGCAACTTCCTGAGTTTGTTGATTCATTCCAACAGGTGTTGTGAATTTTGTTTTATGTTTTTTGTTTTCTTTTGTATGTGTGTGGAGTCCACAGGATTTTTAGTATATATGATCATGGCATTTGCAAACAGAGACAATTTTACTTCTTTCTTTTCAATTTGCATGCTTTTTTATTTCTTTTTTCCTGCTTAATTGGTCTGGCTAGGACTGTCAGTACTATGTTGAATAGGAGTGGTGAGGGGGGAATTCTTGTGTTGTTACTGATCTTAGAAGAAAAAAATCTAATTGAAAACCATTGAATATGATGTTAGTTGTGTGCTTTGATATATGGCCTTTATTATGTTGAGATATTTTTCTTCTGTATCTAATTTGTTGAGACTTTCTACCATAAATATTTATTAAATTTTGTCAAATACTTTGTACCCAATGAGATAATCATGATTTTTAATTTTAAAATCATAGTTGTAAGTAAATTACACAATACTATTACAATATTAGAGAATATGACTTTGATATATTTTTACCATTACCTGGGAGTTTTACACATTTATATGTTTTTATGGTATTAATTATTGTCCTTATATTTCTGCTTGTTTTGTAAAGCAGATCTAGTGCAATGAACTCCATCAGATTTTATTTGCTCAGGAATATTTTTATCTCTCATTTCTTCAGGACAGCTTGGACTGGTATAGAATTCTTGATTGACAGGTTTTATCTTTCAGTATTTTGAATATGTCACCCCACTCTCTCCTTGCCTACAAAGTTTCTGCTGAGAACTTTACTCAGTCTTATGGGAGTTCACTCATATATAACAAGTTGCTTTTCTCTCAATATATTCAAAATTCTTTTCATCTTTGATTTTTGATAATTTATTTATAATGTGTTTCAGTGTAACCCTTTTAAGGTTCAACCTCTTTGGGATCCTTTTGGCCTCATGAACCTGGATGTTCATTTCTCTCTCTAAGTTTGAGAAGTTTTCAGCCATTATTGCTTTAAATACACTTAAAACTTTTTCTTGTATGTGATTTCTATAATACTTATATTGATTTTGTTGTTGTTGTCATTACTGTTTTGTTTTGTTTTTGATGGTGTGCTATATGTCCAGTAGGTTTTCATTACTTTTTCATTGTTTTTTCTTAATTCTCCTCTGGATAATTTCAAATGAACTCCCTTATAGTTCATTTATTCTTTACTTGGTTTAGTTGAGTTTTTTTTAAATTGAAGCTCTCTATTGAATTCTTTTTCTTTCTTTCTTTCTTCCTTTCTTTCTTTCTTTCTTTCTTTCTCTCCACCTGTCTTTCTTTTTTTTTTTTTTTTTTGATGGTTGATATTTCTTTGACTTTCTTATTTTGTTCATGTATTACTTTCCTGATTTCATTTAGTTGTCTGTGTTCTTGTAGTTCACCAAACTTCATTAAGAGGGTTATTCTGAGAATATTATTATTAAGAAAATTCTTTTTAGTTCATAGATTTCCATTTCTTTAAAGTCAGTTAATATAGCTTTATTAGTTTCCTTTTTTGATGTCATGTTAACGAGACTCATTGTGATTTTTGATTCTTTGACTCAAGTTCTCCTCTTTCTTTCTTTACAGTTTGCTTTGGCAGGGAAAGACAGTTCATCTTGGGATACTGGAATGGTCATCAGGTAGCATCCATATTCAGGTGGGACTTGCTTTCAGGGTCTCTAGTTGGGTGAGATCATTTCCCATGCTCTGTGTTTTAAGGGGAGGGGACATGAAGTTTCCTAGGCTCCATATTCAAGCAAGGTCCCTGGGTGGGCTCTATGATCAGGCAGGGATGCAGACTTTGTTCCATGGCCAGATGGGGCCACTATTTGGTGTCTACAATCACTTTTTTTTCAGCAAGATTGCAGGCTGTGTTTCCTGGCAGGGTGGTGCTACTTGTTGAATTCCATGATTAGGCAGAGCTATAGGATATACTCCTAAATCTACTTGTTTGGGAGGTGTTTCAAGTTGTGCTCTTCTACTCAGTGGTTGGCTGAAGTCTGTGTTCATAGAAGGTCACAGGCAGGACATTGCAGTTGGACAAGAACTCAGGCTGTGCCCTGAAATCAGGCAGAATTACAGGCTGTACCACAAAGTTGAGTGGGACTACAAGGTAAGGTTCATTATAAGGTAAGCTTCTGGCTGTTTTGAATTGTGGACAATGTCACTCAACATTCTCGCTGGTTGGGAGGGACATCTCATTGTATCCTGCAGTTGTGTGGGCCTAGAGACTGTGCACCATGGTTAGATGGGGTTGCTGTCTTGGTTTTCTCATCAGGTAGGGCCACAGTTTATGCCCAGAAATTGGGCAGAGTCACTTACTGGACTCCGTTCCTGGAAAAGACCACAGGCGGTGTTCAGCTATTAGGCAGGGCTGTGGGCTATACTTTAAAAAAAATTTTTTTAAGTCTTTATTGGAGTATAACTGCCTTACAATTGTGTGTTAATTTCTGCTGTATAACAAAGTGAATCAGCTATATGCATATGTATATCCCCATATACCTTTCTTCTGCGCCTCCCTCCCACCCTCCTTATCCCACCATTCTAGGTGGTCACAAAGCACCAAGTTGATCTCCCTGTGCTATGCAGCTGCTTCTCACAAGTTACCTATTTTACATTTGGTAGTGTATATATGTCATTGTTACACTATTCCTTCCCCCTCCCCATGTCCTCAAGTCCTTTCCCTACATCTGTGTCTTTATTACTCTCGCATCCCTAGGTTCATCACATTTTTTTTTTTTTTTTTTTGGATTCCATATATATGTGTTAGCATATGGTATTTGTTTTTCTCTTTCTGACTTACTTCACTCTGTATGACAGACTAGGTCCATGCACCTCACAACAAATAAATCAATTTCATTTCGTTTTATGGCTCAGTAATATTCCATTGTATATATGTGTGACATTTACTTTATCCATTCATCTGCCAAAGGACACTTAGGTTGCTTCCATGTCCTGGCCATTGAAAATAGAGCTGTAATGAACATTGTGGCACCAGACTCTTTTTGAATTATGGTTTTCTCAGGGTATATGCCTGGTAGTGGGATTGCTGGGTCATATGGTATTTCTATTTTTGGATATTAAGGAACCTCCATACTGTTCTCCATAGTGGCTGTATCAATTTACATTTCCACCAACAGTGGAAGAGAGTTCCCTTTTCTCCACACCCTCTCCAACATTTACTGTTTGTAGATTTTTTGATGATGGCCATTCTGACCAGTATGAGGTGATACCTCATTGTAGTTTTGATATGATTTCTAATGATTACTGATGTTGAGCATATTTTCATGTGTTTGTTGGCAATTTGTATATGTTCTTTGGAGAAATATCTGTTTAGGTCTTCTGCGCATTTTTGGATTGGATTGGGTTTTCTTTGATATTCAGCTGCATGAGTTGCTTGTATGTTTTGGAGATTACTCCTATGTCAGTTGCTTCCTTTGCAAATATTTTCTCCCATTCTGAGGGTTGTCTTGTCATCTTGTTTAGGGTTTCATTTGCTGTAGAAAAGCTTTTTAGTTTCATTAGGTGTCATTTGTTTATTTTTGTTTTTATCTCCATTTCTCTAGGAGGTGGGTCAAAAAGGATTTTGCTGTGATTTATGTCATAGAATGTTCTGCCTATGTTTTCCTCTAAGAGTTTTATAGTGTCTGACCTTACATTTAGGTCTTTAATCCATTTTGAGATTCTCTTTGTCTATGGTGTTAGCAGAGTTCTAATTTCATTCTTTTACACGTAGCTGTCCAGTTTTTCCAGCACCACTTATTGAAGAGGCTGTTTTTCCTATATTGTTTATTCTTGCCTCCTTTATCAAAAATAAGGTGATCATATGTGCATGGGTTTATCTCTGGGTTTTCTATCCTGTTCCATTGATCTATATGTCTGTTTTTGTGATAGTACCATACTCTCTTGATTACTGTAGCTTTGTAGTACAGTCTAGTGTCTGTGATCCTGATTCCTCCTGCTCCGTTTTTTTCCCTCAAGATTGTTTTGGCTATTTGGGGTCTTTTGTGTTTCCATACAAATTGTGCAATTGTTTGTTCTAGTTCTGTGAAAAATGTCATTGGTAGTGTGATAGGGATTGCATTGAATCTGTAGATTGCTTTGGGTAGTATAGTCATTTTCACAATGTTGATTCTTCCAATCCAAGGACGTGGTATATCTCTCCATCTGTTTGTATCGCCTATGATTTCTTTCACCATTGTCTTATAGTTTTCTGCATACAGTTCTTTTGTCTCCTTATGTAAGTTTATTCCTAGGTATTTTATTCTTTTTGTTGCAATGGTAATTGAGAGTGTTTCCTTAATTTCTCTTTCAGATTTTTCATCATTACTGTATAGAAATGCAAGAGATTTCTGGGCATTAATTTTGTATCCTGCTACTTTACCAAATACATTGATTAGCTGTAGTAGTTTTCTGATAGCATCTTTAGGATTCTTTATGTATAGTATCATGTCATCTGCAAACACTGACAGTTTTACTTGTTCTTTTCCAATTTGGATCCCTTTTATTTCTTTTTATTCTCTGATTGTCCTGGCTAGGACTTCCAAAACTATGTTGAATAATAGTGGTGTAAGTGGACTTCTTTGTCTTGTTCCTGATCTTAGAGGAAATGCTTTCAGTTTTTCACCATTGAGAGTGAGGTTTGCTGTGGGTTTGTCATATATGGCTTTTATTATGTTGAGGTAGGTTCCCTCTATGTCTACTTTCTGGAAGGTTTTTATCATAAATGGATGTTGAATTTTGTTGAAATTTTTTTCTGCATCTATTGAGATTATCATATGGTCTTCGTCCTTCAATTTGTTAGTATGGTTTATCGCATTGATTGATTTGCATATATTGAAGAATCCTTTCATTCCTGGGATAAAACCCACTTGATCACAGTGTATGATCCTTTTAAAGTGCTGTTGGATTCTGTTTGCTAGTATTTTGCTGAGGTTTTTTGCATCTATGTTCCTCAGTGATATTGGTCTGTAGTTTTCTTTTTTTGTGACAACTTTGGTTTGGTACCAGGGTGATGGTGGCCTCGTAGAAAAAGTTTGGGAGTGTTCCTCCCTCTGCCATACTTTGGAAGAGTTTGAGAAGGATAGGTGTTATCTCTTCTCTAAATGTTTGATAGAATTCACCTGTGATGCTATCTGGTTCTGGGCTTTTGTTTGTTGGAAGATTTTTAATCAGAGTTTCAATTTCAGTGCTTGTGATTGGTCTGTTTATATTTTCCATTTCTTCCTGGTTCAGTCTTGTAAGCTTGTGCTTATCTAAGAATTTGTCCATTTCTTCCAGGTTGTCCATTTTATGGGCATATAGTTTCTTGTAGTAATCTCTCATGATCCTTTGTATTTCTGCAGTGTCAGTTGTTACTTCTCCTTTTTCATTTCTAATTCTATTAATTTTGAGTCTTTTTCCTTTTATTGTTGATGAGTCTGGCTAATGGTTTATCAATTTTGTTTATCTTCTCAAAGAACCAGCTTTTAGTTTTATTGATCTTTGCAATTGTTACCTTTATTTCTTTTTCATTTATTTATGATCTGATCTTTAAGATTTCTTTCTTTCTGCTAACTTTGGGGTTTTTTGTTCATCTTTCTCTAATTGCTTTAGGTATAAGTTTAGTTTGTTTATTTGAGATGTTTCTTTTTTCTTGAGGTATGATTGTATTGCTGTAACCTTCCCTCTTAGAACTGCTTTTGCTGCATCCCATATGTTGTGGGTCATCCTGTTTTCATTGTCATATATTTCTAAGTATTTTTTGAGTTCCTCTTTGATTTCTTCAGTGATCTCTTGGTTATTTAGTAGCATGTTGTTTAGCCTCCATGTGTTTGTGTCTTTTACATTTTTTCCCTGTAATTGATATCTAGTCTCATAGTGTTGTGCTTGAAGAACGTAACTGATACAATTTCAATTTTCTTAAATTTACCAAGGCTTGATTTGTGAACCAAGAAATGGTCTATCCCCAAGAATGTTCCATGAGCATTTGAAAAGAAAGTGTATTCTGTGGTTTCTTGGATTGAATGTCCTATAAACATCAGTTAAGTCTGTCTTGTTTAATGTATCATTTAAAGTTTGTGTTTCCATATTTATTTTCATTTTGGATGACCTTTCCATTGGTGAAAGTGGGGTGTTAAAGTTTCCTACTATTTTTGTGTTACTGTCGATTTCCTCTTTTATGGCTCTTAGCATTTGCCTTATGCATTTAGGTGCTCCTATGTTTGGTGTATAAATATTTACAATTGTTATACCTTCTTCTTGGATTGATCCCTTTATCATTATGTAGTGTTCTTCTTTGTCTCTTGTAATAGTCTTTATTTTAAAGTTTATTTTGTCTGATATGAGAATTGCTACTTCAAACTTCTTTTGATTTCCATTTGCATGGAATGTCTTTTTCCATGCCTTCACTTTCAGTCTGTATGTGTCCCTAGGTCTGAAGTGGGTCTCTTCTAGACAGCATAGATACAGGTCTTGTTTTTGTGTCCATTCTGCCAGACTATGTCTTTTGGTTGGAGCATTTAGTCCATTTACATTTAAGTTAATTATAAATATGTATGTTCCTATAACCATTTTCTTGTTTTGGGTTTGTTATTGTAGGTCTTTTCCTTCTCTTGTGTTTCCTGCCTAGAGAAATTCCTTTAGCATTTGTTGTAAAGCTGGTTGGTGGTGCTGAATTCTCTTAGTTTTTTCTTGTCTCTAAAGGTTTTAATTTCTCCATCGAATCTGAATTAGATCCTTGCTGGGTAGAGTAATCTTGCTTGTAGTTTTTTATCTTTCATCACTTTAAATATTACCTATCACTTCCTTCTGGCTTACAGAATTTCTGCTGAAAGATCAGCTATTAACCTTATGGGGGTTCCCTTGTATGATATTTGTTGTTTTTCCCTTGCTGCTTTTAATATTTGTTCTTTGTATTTAATTTTTGATAGTTTAATTAATATGTGTCATGGCATGTTTCTCTTTCGGTTTATCCTGTATGGTACTCTCTGTGCTTCCTGGACTTGATTGACTATTTCCTTCCCCAGGTTAGGGAAGTTTTCGATTATTGTCCCTTCACATATTTTCTCAGGCCCTTTCTTTTTCTCTTCTTCTTCTGGGATCCCTCTAATTTGAATATGGCTTCATTGAATATTGTCCTAGAAGTCTCTTAGACTGTCTTCAATTCTTTTCATCCTTTTTTCTGATCCCTGGAAGTTATTTCCACCAGTTTATCATCCAACCCACTTATCCGTTTTTCTGCCTCGGTTATTCTCCTATTGATTCCTTCTAGAGTATTTTTAATTTTAGTAATTGCATTGTTTATCACTGTTTGTTTTCTCTTTAGTTCTTCCAGATCCTTGTTAAATATTTCTTGTATTTTCTCTATTTTCTTGCTGAGATTTTGAGTTATCTTTACTATCATTACTGTGAATACTTTTTCATGTAAGTTGCCTATTTTGTCTTCATTTATTTGGTCTTTTAGGTTTTTACCTTGCTCCTTGTAACATTTTTTTGTCATTTCATTTATTTATTTTTTTTGATGGGTGATGCTGTATTCCTGTCTTACTGGTGTTTGTCCTGATACATCCACACTGGAGTTTTCAGGCAGTTGGATACAGCTGGGTCCTGGTGTTGAGATAAGGACTTCCAGGAAGCCTCACTCTGATTAATATTCCCTGGGGTTTGTGGTTCTCTGTTAGTCCAGTGGTTTGGACTCGGAGCTCCCCCCATAGGTGATTGGGCCAAACCTGTGGCCTGGGAACCAAGATCCCACAA
The DNA here is from genome assembly GCF_028023285.1 of Balaenoptera ricei. Taxonomy (NCBI): domain Eukaryota; kingdom Metazoa; phylum Chordata; class Mammalia; order Artiodactyla; family Balaenopteridae; genus Balaenoptera; species Balaenoptera ricei. The sequence goes on from NC_082655.1 coordinate 50,410,704, forward strand.
GCTTCATGGCCTGGTAAAAATAATAATAATAATAAAGAAAGGAAAAAAGCAGCAGTACAGTATCAAAGAATAAAAAGCAAAATAGAATTAGAAAGGTAAAAATATATTAGGAAAAATAAAACTATAATTGAAAGAATTGAAACAAGGTAAAATAAAACCTCAACAGAAAAAAAAAAAATGGGGTGGTGGTGGTGGAAATAAGCCAAAAGGAGTTAACAATAACAAAGTATAAAGAATAAAATAAAATTGGAAAAATAAATGATTTATTAGGAAAAGTAAATATATAAAAGAGTCAACAACAACAAATCAACAAGGTAAAATAGAACCCCAATATAAAAGAGGGAAAAAAATAAAAAGCCTTGCCTATTGGCGAAGAGTTTAGGTGGGGGTGGAACTTAGGCAGGGGTGGGTTTAGCGTGGGGTGGGACCTAGGCGTGTGGGTAGGGTGACGTTTGAGTGTACGGTGGGGCCTAGTCTCAGGACCCATATAGCCGGAAAAGGCCCTGGGATAGGGGCTTAGTCAGGGAAACGTTCAAGCATGGGGCAGGGACTGTGTTTAGGACCTGCACGGAAGGGGAGAGGAAGCATGCCCAAAGGGGTGCCTCCTGAGTGTGGAGTTCTGGAGTTTGGAGGTAAGGCCCTGGGTGAGGATGTGTGGGTGAGGTTTAGGCTCAGCATGGTTGGAGGAGGTCTCAGTTGGGGTCTCCAAGTGTAAAGGTAGGGCCCTGAGTGGGGTGTTGGGGGGCTTGTGTTCTGCACAGCAGGAAGGAAGTTCTGAGGGCAGAGGATTAGGCTTGGGAGCCCAACAGGCTCCCCACTGCCTAAATGGACAGGGAAAGCACTGGCTGTGTTCCCTTCCACTCCATCATGACCCCCACCATCTCCCCCAGGGTCTTCCCCATTGCCGCTGGACCTCTAACCATGGGTGGTTTCCACTGGGTGTAGGAATTCCTCCCCTCCTCCATTCACCCTTCAGAGGTGTCACTCCTGGCTGTCCAGCCTGTACTTCTGCTCCCCCTTTCCTCCCTCCCACTGTCTCAGGACCCAAGCAGCTGGAGGGGTCTAGGTGGGCAGAAGATCAGGCCCAGGATCTCAGCAGATTCCTGGGAGCCCAAGTGGTCAGGGGAAACCTGGCCACGCTCTGTTTTGATCCTCTGCCTTCCCAATGGTTCTCCAATTTCCCCCTTTGGGTGTGGGATCCCTTCCCTTCCCCCAGCCACCCCTCAGGGGCTCCAGTCCTGTCCCACCTACACTTCTCCTCCCCTTTTACTCCCCCCCGTGCCCCACGTCTTACCCAGTCACTGGGAGTTTGTCCTGTCCACTTAGGTGTCCATGGTCCCCCACCGGTGCCTGGTAGGTGCCTTAGTTGTGTGGAGACATGAATTCCGTGTCCTCCTTGTACCCCATCTTGACTCCGCCCCCCGTGGGTTATCCTTTGCTGTGGTTAGTCAATACCAGAGGCTTGGTTTCAAGGCTGTCCAGGGTTACTGTTCAGGTTCCCTGGTTATACTTGGCCAAAAGCTACACTTAACAGTTGGGCAGGGCTGCTGGCTTGGCTCCTTGCCCAAGTGTGGCTGTAGAATGGGCTCTGTGGCTGCCTGGGTTCTCTGGCCAGTTTCCTGATCAGGTTGGACTGGAGGCTAAGCTCAGTAGTTGGGCAAGGCTGTGGATTTGCTTTTCTGCCAGGATGAGGCAGAAGAGTGGGCTCTACCCCTGGTAAGGCTTATTGGCTGGGTACCCAATTCAGGCAGAACTCCCAAGGTACTTCTGTGCAGATGGGGTTACCAGCTCAGTATTGATGATGGGCAGAGTCACTGGCTATGATCTCTGCCCAGGCACCACTGCAGGCAGGAATGCAGTCTGCTAAGATGTGAGCATTGGTTGCTTTAAGCACTACCTCTCTTCTTCATTTCTATCTGATCCCCAATGGTCAAACCCCACATATTCCATTAGTCCCCATGAGGTGAGGCCCAAGTGGGTTTCCCAGGAAGAGTCCTGTAATGTTAGGGGAGCTGAATGTCTAACTTAGGTATTCTTTTTCCCACGAGAGAGACCATAGGACCCAAGAAACCCTCTCCCTATGGCACTGTGGAGGAGTAATGCAGTCAGATTTCAGTCACTTCTCTTACCCTTCTAGTATGGTCCTTCATGGTCTCTATTGTCAAGGGAAGAGCTTCAAATTTACCCCAGGATTGTGGTATTTTCACAGTGGTGTCTTATCTATGGGTAATTGCTAGTTGTTCTTGTGAGGGATACTGAAGTTGGAAATGGCCTCTGATGCCATCTTGGTCATGTCACTCCCCTATTTTTTCTTTAGCCTTTTAATATGGTGGATCACATTGATTGAATAGTGATTTTTGAATAGTGAACCATCCTTGCATCTGTGGATTAAACCCCACTTGATAATAGTGTATAAATCTTTTCATAGATTTCAGACTACTATTTGTTAATGTTTTAAGGATTTTTGCATATTCATGAAGAGTATTGTTCTCTAGCTTCATTTTTCTTTGAACTGTCTCTAGTTTTAGTTACAGAATAACAGTAGCTTCATAAAATGAATTAGGAAGTATTTTGTCTTCTATTATCTGGAAGAGATTGTGTAGAACTGGTGTTAAATTTTATTTAAACATCTCGTAGAATTCTCCAGTAAAAATATCTTGGTCTGGAAATTTTTAAGTGGGGGGGAAGAGTTTTTAAATTATGAATTCAATTTCCTTAATAGTTACAGGGTTATTCAAGTGATCTATTTTATATTAAATAACTTGCAGCTGTGTTTGTCAAAGAATTGGTCAATATCATGTAACTTTTCAGATGTATGTGTGTACGGTGATTGCCAGTATCCCCTTACTATATTTTAGAAGTCTACAGAGTCTGTAATGATATCTTCTGTTTCATTCCTGATGTTGCTAGTTTATTTTTTCTCCATTTTTTCTTTTGTTTTTTTTTTGTTTTTCCAATCTTTCCAGAGATTTGCCAGTATTATCTTTTCAAAAAAGCAACTCTTCATTTTTTTCTCTATTTTTTTCTATTGCTAATTTCATTGATTTTTGCTTTTTATTATTTCATTCAATTTGCTTGTTTTGAGGAATAGTTTTGCTTTGTTTTTGCTCTTCTTTTTCTAGATCTTTGAAGTGGAAGCTTAGTTTATTTATTTTTTAAACGTTTTTATTGGAATATAATTGCTTTAAAATGATGTGTTAGTTTCTGCTGTATAACAAAGTGAATCAGCTATATGTATACATATATCCCCATATCCCATCCCTCTTACATCTCCCTCCCACTCTCCCTATCCCACCCATCTAGGTGGTCAAAAAGCACCGAGCTGATCTCCCTGTGCTATGCAGCTTCTTCCCACTGGCTATCTATTTTACATTTGGTAGTGTATATATGTCCATGCCACTCTCTCACTTCATCCCAGCTTACTCTTCCCCCTCCCTGTGTCCTCAAGTCCATTCTCTATGTCAGCATCTTTATTCCTGTCCTGCCCCTAGATTCGTAAGAACCTTTTTTTTTTTTAGATTCCATATATATGTGTTAGCATATGGTATTTGTTTTTCTCTTTCTGATTTACTTCACCCTGTATGACAGACTCTAGTTCCATCCACCTCACTACAAATAACTCAGTTTCATTTCTTTTTATGGCTGAGTAATATTCCATTGTATATATGTGCCACACCTCTTTATCCTTTCATCTGTTGATGGACACTTAGGTTGCTTCCATGTCCTGGCTATTGTAAATACTGCTACAATGAACATTGCAGTACATGTCTCATTTTGAATTATGGTTTTCTCAGGGTATATGCCCACAAGTTGGATTGCTGGGTCATATGATAGTTCTATTTTTAGTTTTTTAAGGAACTTCCATATTGTTCTCCATAGTGGCTGTATCAATTTACATGCCCACCAATAATGCAAGCGGGTTCCCTTTCCTCCCCACCCTCTACAGCATTTACTGTTTGTAGATTTTTTGATGATGGCCATGCTGACTGGTGTGAGGTGATACCTCATTGTGGTTTTTATTTGCATTTCTCTAATGATTAGTGATGTTGAGCATCCCTTCATGTGTTTGCTGGCAATCTGTATATCTTTTTTGGAAAAATGTCTGCTTAGGTCTTCTGCCCATTTTTGCATTGGGTTGTTTTTTTTTTTTTTTTTTTTTTTTTTATTCAGCTGCATAAGCTGCTTGTATAATTTGTTGATTAATCTTTTGTCAGTTGCTTCATTTGCAAATATTTTCTCTGATTCTGAGGGTTGCCTTTTCATCTTGTTTATGGTTTCCTTTGCTGTGCAAAAACTTTTAAGTTTCACTAGATCTCATTTGTTTATTTCCCTTTTTATTTCTGTTTCTCTCAGAGGTGGGTCAAAAAGGATCTTGCTATCATTTATGTCATAGAGTGTTCTGCCGATGTTTTCCTCTAAGAGTTTTATAGTGTCTGGACTTACACTTAGGTCTTTAATAATCCATTTTGAGTTTATTTTTATGTATGGTGTTAAGGAGTGTTCTAATTTCATTCTTTTACATATAGATGTCCAGTTTTCCCAGCACCATTTATTGAAGAGGCTGTCATTTCTCCATTGTATATTCTTGCCTCCTTTATCAAAAATAAGGTGACCATATGTGCGTTGGATTATCTCTGGGCTTTCTATCCTGTTCCATAGATCTATATTTTGGTTTTTGTGCCAGTACCATACGGTCTTGATTACTGTAGCTTTGTAGTATAGTCTGAAATCAGTGAGCCTATTCCTCCAAATTTGTTTTTCTTTTTCAAGATTGCTTTGGCTATTCGGTGTCTTTTGTGTTTCCACACAAATTGTGCCATTGTTTGTTCTAGTTCTTTGAAAAATGCCATTGGTAGTGTGACACAGATTGCTATGAATCTGTCGATTACTTTGGGTAGTATAGTCATTTTCACAATATTGATTCTTCCAATCCAAGAACATGGTACATCTGTTTGTATCATCTTAAATTTCTTTCATCAGTGTCTTATAGTTTTCTGCATACAGGTCTTGTTTCTCCTTAAGTAAGTTTATTTCTAGGTATTTTGTTATTTTGTTGCTATGGTAAGTGGGAGTGTTTCCTTAATTTCTCTTTCAGATTTTTCATCATTAGTGTATAGGAATGCAAGGGATTTCTGTGCATTAATTTTGTATCCTGCTACTTTACCAAATTCAATTTATTAGCTCTAGTAGTTTTCTGGTAGCATCTTTAGGATTCTCTATGTATAATATCATGTCATCTGCAAACAATGACAGTTTTAATTCTTCTTTCCGATTTGAATTCCTTTTATTTATGTTTCTTCTCTGGTTGCTGTGTCTATAACTTCCAAAACTATGTTGAATAATAGTGGTGAGAGTGGGCAACCTTGTCTTCTTCCTGATCATAGTTAAATGGTTTCAGTTTTTTACCACTGAGAATGATGTTAGCTGTGTTTTTTTCATATATGGCCTTTATTATGTTGAGGTAAGTTCCCTGTATACCTACTTCCTGGAGAATTTTTATCATAAATGTGTGTTGAATTGTGTTGAAAGCTCTTTCTGCACCTATTGAGATTGTCATATGGTTTTTATCCTTCAACTTGTTAATATGGTGTATCACATTGATTGATTTGCATATACTGAAGAATCCTTGCATTCCTGGGATAAACCTCACTTGATCATGGTGCATGATCCTTTTAATGTGCTGTTGGATTCAGTTTGCTACTATTTTGTTGAGGATTTTTGCATCTATGTTCATCAGTGTTAGGGCCTGTAGTTTTCTTTTTTGTGATATCTTTTTCTGGTTTTTATATCAGGGTGATGATGTCCTTGTAGGATGAGGTTGGAAGCGTTCCTCCCTCTGCTATATTTTTGAATAGTTGGAGAAAGTTATGTGTTAGCACTTCTCTAAATGTTTGATAGAATTCACCTGTGAAGCCATCTGGCCCTGGACTTTTGTTTGTTGTAAGAATTTTAATCACAGTTTCAATTTCAGTGCTTGTGATTTGTCTGTTTATGTTTTCTATTTCTTCCTGGTTCAGTTTCACAAGGTTGTGATTTTCTATAAATTTGTCCATTTCTTCCAAGTTGTCCATTTTATTGGCATATAGTTGGTTGTAGTAATCTGTCATGATCCTTTGTATTTCTGCAGTGTCAGTTGTTTCTTCTCCTTTTTCATTTCTAATTCTGTTGACTGGAGTCTTTTCCCTTTTTTTCTTGATAAGTCTGGCTAATTGTTTATCAAATTTTTTTATTTTCTCAAAGAACCAGTTTTTAGCTTTATTGATCTTTGCTATTGTTTCCTTCATCTCTTTTTCATTTTCTTCAGTTCTGATATTTATGATTTCTTTCCTTCTGCTAACTTTGGGTTTTCTTTGTTCTTCTTTCTCTAATTGCTTAAAATGTAAGGTTAGGTTGTTTATTTGAGATGTTTCTTATTTCTTCAGGTAGGATTGTATTGCTGTAAACTTCCCTCTTGCAACTGCTTTTACTGCATCCCATAGATTTTGGGTCATCATGTTTGCACTCTCATTTGTTTCTAGGTATTTTTGATTTCTTTGGTGATCTCTTGGTTATTTAGTAGCGTGTTGTTTAGCCTCCGTGTGTTTGAATTTTTTACAGTTTTATTTTTCCTGTAATTGATATCTAGTCTCATAGCATTGTGTTTTGAAAAGATATTTGATATGATTTCAATTTTCTTAAATTTACCAAGGTTTGATTTGTGACCCAAGATATGATCTATCCTGGAGAATGTTCCATGAGCACTTGAGAAAAACGTGTATTTTGTTGTTTTTGGAAGGAATGTCCTATAAATATCAAGTCCATCTTGTTTAATGTGTCATTTAAAATTTGTGTTTCCTTATTTATTTTCATTTTAGATGATCTTTCCATTGGTGAAAGTGGGGTGTTAAAATCCCCTATTATTATTGTGTTACTGTCAATTTCCCTTTTTATGGTTGTTAGCATTTGTGTTATATATTTAAGGGCTCCTATGTTGGGTGCATAAATATTTACAATTGTTATATCTTCTTCTTGGATTGATCCCTTGATCATTAGGTAGGGTCCTTCTTTGTCTCTTGTAATAGTGTTTATTTTAAAATCTATTTTGTCTGATATGACAAGTGCTACTCCAGCTTTCTTTTGATTTCCATTTGCATGGAATATCTTTTTCCACCCCCTCATTTTTCGTCTGTATGTTTCTAGGTCTGAAGTGGGTCTCTTGTAGACAGCATATATACAGGTCTTGTTTTTGTATCCATTCAGCCAGTCTATGTCTTTTGGTTGGAGCATTTAATCCATTTACATAAGGTAGTTATGGATATGTATGTTCCTATTACCATTTGCTTAATTGTTTTGGGTTTGTTGTTGTAGGTCTTTTCCTTCTCTTGTGTTTCCTGCCTAGAGAAGTTCCTTTAGCATTTGTGGTAAAGCTGGTTTGGAGGTGCTGAATTCTCTTAGTTTTTGCTTCTCTGTAAAGATTTTAATTTCTCCATCGAATCTGAGAGAAATCTTTGCTGAGTAGAGTAATCTTGGTTGTATGTTTTTCCCTTTCATCACTTTAAATACGTCCTGTCACTCCCTTCTGGCTTGTGGAGTTTCTGCTGAAAGATTAGCTGTTAACCTTATGGGGATTCCCTTGTATGTTATTTGTTGCTTTTCCCTTGATGCTTTTAATATTTTTTCTTTGTATTTAATTTTTGATAGTTTGATTAATATGTGTCTTCACATGTGTTTCTCCTTGGATTTATCCTGTGTGGTACTGTCTACATTTCCTGGAATTGGTTAACTATTTCCTTTCCCACATTAGGCGAGTTTTCAACTATAATCTCTTCAAATATTTTCTCAGTCCCTTTCTTTTTCTCTTCTTCTTCTGCGACCCCTATAATTCGAATATTTGTGTGTTTAATGTTGTCCCAGAGGTCTCTGAGACTGTCCTCAATTCTTTTCATTCTTTTTTCTTTATTCTGCTCTGTGGTAGGATTTCCACTATTTTGTCTTTCAGGTCACTTACCCGTTCTTCTGTCTCAATTTTTTTGCTATTTATACCTTTTAGACAGTTTTTAATTTCATCTATCATGTTTTCTTCGTTTGTTTTCTCTTTAGTTCCTTTGTTCCTTTTTAAACATTTCTTGTGTTTTCTCTATTGTATTCCCAAGATTTTGTACCATCTTTACTATCTTTACTCTGAATTCTTTTTCAGATAGACTGCCTATTTCCTCTTCATTTGTTTGGCCTGGTGGGTTTTTACTTGGCTTCTTCATCTGCTGCATATTTCTCTGTCTTCTCATTTTGATTAACTTATTGTGTTTGGGGTCTCCTTTTCTCAGGCTGCAGGTTCATAGTTCCCATTGTATTTGGTGTCTGCCCCCAGTGGGTAAGGTTATTTCAGTGTGTTTTGTAGGCTTCCTGGTAGATGGTACTGGTGCCTGTGTTCTGGTGGATGAAACTGTATCTTGTCTTTCTGGTGGGCAAGACCACGTTCATTGGTGGGTGTTGGGGTGTCTATGAAATTATTATGATTTTAGACAGCCTCTCTGCTAATGGGTGGGTTTGTGTTCCTGTCTTGGTAGTTGTTTGGCATGGGGTGTCAAGCACTGTAGCTTGCTGGTTGTTGAGTGGAACTGGGTCTTAGCATTGAGACTGATATCTCTGGGAGAGCTCTCACTGATTGATATTACGTGGGGCCAGGAGGTCTCTGGTTATCCCATGTCCTGAGCTCAGCTCTCTCACCTCAGAGGTTCAGACCTGACACCTGACTGGAGCACCAAGACCCTGTCAGCTCCACGGCCTACATGTAAATAGGTTAAATTCTCCAATTCAAAGGCACAGGATGACTAGACTTCCGTGTTCCACTCAGTCCTCCAGCCGGGCGTTGTCTTCCATGCCTGATTGATATTTAAAATCTGCTTTGGATCCAAGGCCAGCTGCATGCCCTAGCATCTAGAAGAAGCAGCTGATGCCCCATCTTCCCCTATCCCTGCTGCAACTCATCACAAATCTAGAGCACCTGAGAGTCTGCCCCAGAAGCACAGTTTATTGATTTCAGACATTAACTCCCTTTTTATGGATGCATTTAATGCTATAATATTACTGTCAGTACTGTATTATCTGTGTATTTTCATTTCATTCATTTTAATCTATATGTTTTAATTTCTCATGAGACTTACTCTTAGACCAGTGAGTTATTTAGATTCACATAGGTTCCAAATGTTTGAATATTTCCCTGTTCTATTTGCATTATAGATTTCTAGATTGATACCACTGTGGTTGGAGAACACACTATGTATTATTTTAATTCTTTTAAATTTATTGACGTTTGTTTTATGATCTAGGATATAGTCTATTTTAGTAAATGTCTTGTTGGCACTTGAAAAGAATGCCTATTATATTGTTGCGTGTGGTGTTCTATAAACACCCATTCCATCTTGCCAGTTGATGGATAAGTGTATTGTTATATTTGAACTGTGTTTCTTATAAACAGCATATAGTTGGGTCATGTTTTTAATCTATTCTGCCAATTGGTTTCCTTTAATTGATGTATGTAGGCATTATATTGTCTCTTGCCAAATTTGTAAAAGTTTAACCATTTTTGGGGGGGGGTTATGTTTTCAATCCTGACATATGTCTCATCTCTTTTTGGGACTCCAATGACAGAAATGTTAAATATTTTGTAGTAGTACCAAAAAGCACTGCTCATTTAAAAAAAAATCTATTGTTTCCCTTTTGTTCAGATGAGGAATTTTTTTGTTCTACCTTCCTATTCATTGATTCTTTCCTCTGTTCCATCTATTCTACTGTGGAAGCACTTATTTTATGTAGATTACTATATTTTTCAATCTAAAAATTTCATTTTATCCTTTATATTTGCTATTTTTTTTTACTGAGACTTGCTTTTTAATTTTTTTCAATGTTATTCATAATTGCTAATTGAAGCATTTATTAAAAAAGATCACTGCTTTAAAATACTTTTCAAATATTTCTCCAAAGAAGATATACAGATTGCCAACAAACTCATGAAAGGATGCTCAACATCACTAATCATTAGAGAAATGCAAATCAAAACTACATTGAGGTATCACCTCACACCAGTCAGAATGGCCATCATGATACAATCTACAAACAGTAAATGCTGTAGAGGGTGGGGAGGAAAGGGAACCATCTGGCACTGTTGTTGTGAATGTAAATTGATACAGCCAGTATGGAAAACAGTATGGAGATTCCTTAAAACTAAAAATAGAACTACCATATGACCCAGCAAACCCACTACTGGGCATATTCCCTGAGAAAACCATAATTCAAAGAGTCATGTACCACAATATTCATTTCAGCTCTATTTACAATAGCCAGGACATGGAAGCAACCTAAGTGTCCATTGACAGATGAATGGATAAAGAAGATGTAACATATATATATATATATATATATACAATGGAATATAACTCAGCCATAAAAAGAAACGAAATTGAGTTATTTCTAGTGAGGTGGATGGACCTATAGTCTGTCATACAGAGTGAAGTAAGTCAGAAAGAGGAAAACAAATACCGTATGCTAACACATATATATGAAATCTAAAAAAAAAAAAAAAAGGTTCTTACGAACCTAGGGACACGACAGGAATAAAGATGCAGACATAGAGAATGGACTTGAGGACACAGGGATGGGGAAGGGTAAGCTGGGATGAATAGAGAGAGTGGAATGGACATATATACCCTACAAAATGTAAAATAGTCAGCTAGTGAGAAGCAGCCACATAGCACAGGGAGATCAGCTCAGTGCTTTGTGACTACCTAGAGGGGTGGGATAGGGAAGGTAGGAGGGAGACACCAGAGGGAGGACATATGAGGATATATGTATATGTATAGCTGATTCACTTTGTTATAAAGCAGAAAATAACACACCATTGTAAAGCAATTATACTCCAATAAAGATGTTAAAAAAATAATAAAAAAATACTTGTCAAATAATTCTAACATCTCTGTCAACTTTTCACTGATATCTATTAATTATATATATTACTCATTTTGATATCTTTCTGGTCCTTGGTATGAATTGGTTTAGATTGCAATCTGAATAGTTTGGATCTTATGTTATGAGGCTCTCAATCTAATTTAAACGTTCTATTTAGCTGGCATCACTCAAGCAGGGGAAGAGAATAGCTACCTCTTTACTGGGAGTAGAAGTCCAGTTTTTCCACTTAGCCTCCATTAACAACCAAGGGAATGAGTCCTTCATTATTTCTGGGAGAGGGTGGGGATTTGGGATCTCTAATAGATCCTCATTTATACCTCTCTGGTTGAAAGTGCTGTAATATTGCTTCATTATTCTCCCCAGGGGGCACCACTGACACACAGGGAGCATTACTTATTTACTCCTGACTATGATTAATTCTTAACTCTACTACACTACTACTGTAGACTACTCCATTGGGGAGGAGAAGTTCATCATTACTGCTAAGTGAGAATAGAAGTCCATTCTCTCCACTAACCTGAATTCACTTGTTAGTTCTAGTAATTTTTTTTTTGTGATTGTTATTGTTTTCATGTAGGTATCATGGCATCTATAAATAGAAACATTTTAAATTTTTCTTCAGTCTTTATGCTTGTATTTATTTTTCATTCTGTACTGAAAGGGTGCAATGTTGAATAGTATTGTAGAGAGTGGAGATCTTGTCTTATTCTCAGTGTTTCATCAGTAAATGTAACATTAGCTGTAATTTCTTTTTAATAGATGACCAATATCAGAAAGAAGTAGTTCCATTTTATCCTAAGTTTTCTGAATGATCTTATCATAAGTAGGTATTATCAAATGCCATTACTATATCTATTGAGATAATCGTGTGTTTATTTTCCTTTATTGTGCTACTATGATAATTATATTGATTGATTTTTCCAATGTTAAATCTAACTCGTATTCTTGAATTAAAATCTGCTTTGTTATGATGTGGTATCCTTTTCGTGTTTTGCTAAATTTAATTTGTTAATATTTTATAAGATTTCTATAGCCTATATTCATGAGATAAACTGGTCTATAATTTTATTTAAAAAAATAATATCTAACATATTTTGATATCCTAATCTCATGAAATGAGTTAGGAAGTTTGTTCATTTATTTTCTGAAAATCTAGTATCTTTTTTTGAGATATTTGTGTGACTTCTTTATGAAATATCTGATTAAATGTATCAGTGAAATTATCAATTCTTGGAAGTTTTTTGGTGGGAATATTTTTGATAATTAAAATTAATCATTTCCAATATACATACACTATTTTTATTTTGTACTTGATCTTGTGACAGGTTTTTTTCAAGGACTCTCTCAATTTCATCTAAGTTATTAAATTTATTGTCATAATTTATTCTTAATATTACTTCATATTTCTTTTACTCTCTCTAATATTTTTCCTACTTTCATCCTTGCTATTGGTAATTTGTGTTTTCTGTCATGGTTTGATCAATCTGAATATAAGTTTATTAATTTTATAATTGGTTTCCTATTAAAAACATATGGGTTAATTTTCTGGCTAAACTCAGAAAATAAATTGGAATGAAAATAAACATTCAAGGAAATGACTGGACTGACTAGTATAAGCACATTCTTTATGGTAAATCAGTATCATTCACAAAGATTATAAACAATGTGACCTACATAAAATTGTTCAATTCATGAAATTTGTATTTTTCAACAATATGTCTATGCTCAGTGGCTTCTATGCACTTTTGACACTTTCTTTACAAGGCAGGAAATATATTTAGGACTGTTTTACCAAGGCTGTCCTCCCCCATCTGGCTTCCCTTTGAGCATCTTTTGCTGAGCATTCTTCCTGACTTGTTCAATCTCTTTTATTCATTTATCATATCTTGCCTTTTTCCTCATCCTTTATACATATGGGCACCTACACTTCAAACCCCATGTGCAAAAACCCATGTCTTTCACAAAAGGAGCATTACTAAAGGTCAACATTGAATGACAACAACAACAACAACAACAAAAACATTGCACCTAGTTAGTTGTGGAAGAAAAAGGACAGATTAAAAACATAGGTAGCATTTTAGTATTCTGTTACCAAATCTTTTTATAATAGCAATAAAAATTGTAGCTTCACATACACTTTTGTATACAGCAAATCAATTGTAAATCCAAATACTGTTATTAGAACTCTAAATAACCATGCTAATGATTAATGATGATCATACAGTGAATCAATGGCTTGTCATGAGTTTTGACGTTTGGAACTATTGAATATTTGTAGACTGTGTTGCACTTTAAAAATATAAAACAAATTCCCTGGCTACATTGTAAAAGTAAATGAACAAGAAAAAAATTGGCAGCTGTAACTTTAATTATCTTAGTTCAGTTACAATTTTTAATTTATAGTCAGAATAATATATTTCCCTCATGCAACACAATTGTGTGTGCAAATGATTGCATGTCTAAATAGTTTGAAGATATACTTTTAAAATATGGGTATACCAGGATAAAAATAAATAAAAATCCATTAAAATTTTAGAAATTTTCAAGTGTGAATGGAATCAGAAGGTTGTAACTTGGAGAATTCAATCCTATGGGCTATTATATTCCTTGACTTCTTCATCCTTTCTTCATCCATGTAGCAGCTTCTAACCCTTTCCAATCCATATAGGGTAACACCCCCTACAGAATCTTCCAGTAATCATTGATCTATTAACATCAAGAGCTGCTAACTTGTTTCATAACCCTCAATGCTATGAATTTTATCATAGATTATAAGCTTCTTAAAGGAACAGGGAATAGGGACTAACATTTTTAGTGAATATCTTTGTGTGTTGGTCATCTTCTGTAAATCACTTCATTTATTTGCATTGTCATAACAACCATAAGTTAATATGAATGGAAACATACAGGTATATCCAGGAAAGAGAACTATGAAGTTCATTGCAAGATGAAGTAAATAATTTTTTCTTCAGGAAGGTACTATTGAATAAGGGTTGAAAGTAAGGACTTTCCAGCTAGTAGAAACTGGGTCTTGATTTACCAATTACAAGTTATGTTACTTTGGAAGTCATTTAAACTCTGTGAACCTCCATTTCTCCACCTTCCAAAATAGAATAATATTAGTATACCTCATAGGATGGCTGCAGGGACTAAAAGATATATGTATGCATAATTCTCATTTAAATATTCTGTAAATGTTAATGGTTGTTCTTATCATTGTTTTCTTTTCTTTAGCCCCCAAATCATTTTCATTGAGTCATAAATTATGCCAAATCACTTTATTTCTTCCTACCATCTAGAACCATGTTTTTAAAAGTTTTTTAGTTTGATGTTGTCACATTTGTTATTTTTGCTTTTGTTTCCCTTGCCTGAGGTGACGTATACAGAGATATATTAGTAAGACCAATGTCAAAGAGCATACTGCCTATGTTTTCTTCTAGGAGTTTTATGATTTCAGGTATTACATTCAAGTCTTTAATTCATTTTCAGTAGATTTTTCTGTGTGGTGTAAGATAGTGGTCTATTTTCATCCTTTTCCATGTGACTGTCCAACTTTCCAAACACCATTTATTGAAGAGACTATCCTCTCTCCATTGTATGTTCTTTGCTCCTTTTTTGTAATTAATTGTCCATGAATGTCTGGGTTTATCTCTGGGCTCTCAATTCAGTTTTATTGATCTGTGTCTATTTTCTTCTGCCAATACTATGCTGTTTTGTTGACTATAGCTTCTAAGTGTAATTTAAAATTGGGGACAGTTGTACCTCCAGCTTTGCTTTTTGGTGTTTTTGTTTTGTTTTGTTTTGTTTTTTCAGAATTGTTTTGGGATCTTTTGTGGTTCCATTTAAACTTTAAGATTTCTTGTTCTATATCTGTAAAAAATGTCTTTGGGATGTTGATAGGAATTGCATTGAATCTGTAGATGGCTGTAGGTGATAGGCACATATTAATAATGTTAATTCTTCCAATCCATGGGCATGGAATATCTTTCCACTTCTTTGTGTCTTCTATTTATTTCAACAATGTCATAGTTTTCAAAGTACAGGTTTTTCACCTTCTTGGTTAAATTTATTCTTAGGTATTTTATTCTAGTTTTGCAAGTGTAAGTGGAATTGTTTTGTTAATTTCTCTTTCTGCTAGCTGATTCTTAACGTGTAGAGACACTTTTTTGTATATTGATTTTGTACCTTGTAAATTAACTATATTTTTTTATTATTTCTAATATTTTTTTTTGGTGGAGTCTTTAGGGTTTCATATGTAACATCATGTCATCTGCAAATAGGGACAGTTTTACTTCTTCCTTTCCAGTTTGGATGTCTTTTATTTCTATTTCTTGCCTAATTGCCCTGGCCAGGAATTTCATTACTACGTGGAATAAGAGTGATGAAAATGGGCATTGTTGTCTTTTTTCTTATCTTAGAGGGATAGCTGTGAGTTTTTCACCATTGAGTATGATGTTAGATGTGGGTTTCTGATGTATGGGTTTTATTATGTTGAGGTTTATTCATTCTATACACAGTTTATTAAGTTTTTACTGTAAATGGGTGTCAAATTTTGTCAAATGATTTTTCTGTATCTATTCAAATGACCATATTTTTTCATTTTAATTTTTAAAGAAAATTTTATTGGAGTATAGTTGATTTACAATGTTCTGTTAGTTTCAAGTGTAGAGCAAAACGAATCAGTTATACATATACATATGGTTTTTATCCTTTGTTTTTTTTAATGTGCTATATTACATTAATTGATTTGAAGATGTAAAACCATACTTGACTCTCTGGAATAAATCCCACTTGATCATGGTGTAGGACACTTTTTTATTTTTAACATCTTTATTGGAGTAAAATTGCTTTACAATGGTGTGTTAGTTTCTGCTTTATAACAAAGTGAATCAGCTATACATATACATATATCCTCATATCTCCTCCCTCTTGTGTATCCCTCCCACACTCCCTATCCACCCCTCTAGATGGTCACAAAGCACTGAGTTGATCTCCCTGTGCTCTGTGACTGTTTCCCACTAGCTATCTATTTTACATTTGGTAGTGCATATATGTCCATGCCATCCTCTCACTTCTTCCCAGCTTACCATTCCCCCATCTGTGTCCTCAAGCCCATTGTCTATGTCTACGTTTTTATTCCTGTCCTGTCCCTAGGTTATTCAGAACCGTTTTTTTTTTTTTTAATTACATATATATGTTTTAGCATACAGTATTTGTTTTTCTCTTTCTGACTTACTTAACTCTGCATGACAGACTCTAGGTCCATCTACCTCACTACAAATAACTCAATTTCGTTTCTTTTTACGGCTGAGTAATATTCCATTGTATATATGTGCCACATCTTCTTTATCCATTCATCCGATGATGGACACTTAGGTTGCTTCCATGTCCTGGCTATTGTAAATAGAGCTGCAATGAACATTTTGGTACATGATTCTTTTTGAACTATGGTTTTCTCAGGGTATATGCCCAGTAGTGGGATTGCTGGGTCGTATGGTAGTTCTATTTTTAGTTTTTGAAGGAACTTCCATTCTGTTCTCCATAATGGCTGTATTAATTTACATTCCCACCAACAGTGCAAAATGGTTCCCTTTTCACCACACCCTCTCCAGAATTTATTGTTTGTAGATTTTATCATGATGGCCATACTGACTGGTGTAAGGGAATACCTCACTGTAGTTTTGATTTGCATTTCTCTAATGATTAGTGATGTTGAGCATCTTTTCATGTGTTGTTGGCAAGCTGTATATCTTCTTTGGAGAAATCTCTGTTTAGGTTTTAGATCCATTTTTGGATTGGGTTGCTTATTTATTTTTTTTTTTTTTCTGATATTGACATGAATGAGCTGATTGTAACTTTTAGAGTTTAATCCTTTGCCATTTGTATAATTTTCAAATATTTTCTCCCATTCTGAGGGGTGCCTTTTCGTCTTGTTTATATTTTCCTTTGCTGTGCAAAAGCTTTTAAGTTTCATTAGGTCCCATTTGTTTATTTTTGTTTTTACTTCCACTTTCCAGGAGGTGTGTCAAAAAGGATCTTGCTGTGCTTTATGTCATAGAGTGACATAAATCTGCCTATGTTTTCCTCTAAGAGTTTTACAGTGTCTGACCTTACATTTAGGTCTTCAAACTATTTTGAGTTTATTTTTGTCTATGGTGTTAGGGAGTGTTCTAATTTCATTCTGTTACATGTAGCTGTCCAGTTTTTCCAAAACCACTTATTGAAGAGGCTGTCTTTTCTCCATTGTATATTCTTTATCAAAAATAAGGTGACCATATGTGTGAGGGTTTATCCCTGGGCTTGCTATCCTCTTCCATTGAGCTTTAAATCTGTTTCAGTTCGAGTACCATACTGTCTTGATTACTGTAGCTTTGTAGTATAGTCTGAAGTCAGGGAGTCTGATTCCTCCAGCTCCGTTTTTCTTTCTCAAGATTGCTTTGGCTATTCAGGGTCTTTTGTGTTTCCATACAAATTGTGCAATTGTTTGTTCCAGTTCTCTGAAAAGTGTCATTGGTAGTGTGATAGGGATTGCACTGAACCTGTAGATTGCTTAGGGTAGTATAGTCATTTTCACAAGGCTGATTCTTCCAATCCAAGAACATGGTATATCTCTCCATCTGTTTGTATCATCTTTAATTTCTTTCATCAGTGTCTTATAGATTTCTGCATAAAGGTATTTGTCTCCTTAGGTCGGTTTATTCCTAGGTATTTTATTTTTTTGGTTGCAATGGTAAATGGGAGTATTTCCTTAATTTCCCTTTCAGATTTTTCATCCTTAGTGTATAGAAATGCAAGAGATTTCTGTGCATTAATTTTGTATCCTGCTACTTTACCAAAATAGCTCTAGTAGTTTTCTCATAGCATCTTTAGTATTCTCTATGTATCATATCATGTCATCTGCAAACAGTGACAGATCTACTTCTTCTTTTCCAATTTGGAATCTTTTAATTTCCTTTCCTTCTCTGATTACTGTGGATAAAACTTCCAAAACTATGTTGAATAATAGTGGTGAGAGTGGACAACCTTGTCTTGTTCCTGATCTTAGTGGAAATGGTTTCACTTTGTCACCACTTAGAACGATGGTGTCTGTCTTTTTGTCACATATGGCCTTTATTATGTTGAGGTAAGTTCCCTCTATGCCTACTTTCTGAAGGGTTTTTATCATAAATGGGTGTTGATTTTTTTTCAAAAGCTTTTTCTGCATCTATTGAGATGATCATATGGTTTCTCTCCTTCAGTGTTAATATGGTTTATCATATTGATTGATTTGCGTATATTGAAGAATCCTTGCATTCCTGGGATAAACCCCACTTGATCATGGTGTATGATCCTTTTAATGTGCCATTGGATTCTGTTTGCTAGTATTTTGTTGAGGATATTTGTATCTATGTTCATCAGTGATATTGGCCTGTAGTTCTTTTTTGTGATATCTTTGTCTGGTTTTGATATCAAGGTGATGGAGGCCTTGTAGCATGAGTTTGGGTGTGTTCCACCCTCTGCTATATTTTGGAAGAGTTTGAGAAGGATAGCTGTTAGCTCTTCTCTAAATATTTTATAGAATTCACCTATGAAGCCGTCTAGTCCTGAGCTTTTGTTTGTTGGAAGAATTTTAATCACAGCCTCAATTTCAGTGCTTGTGATTGGTCTGTTTATATTTTCTATTTCTTCCTGGTTCGGACTCGGAAATTTGTGCTTTTTGAAGAATTTGTCCATTTCTTCCAGGTTGTCTATTTGATTGGAAAAAGTTGCTTGTAGTAATCTCTCATGATCGTTTGTATTTCTGCAGTCAGTTGATACTTCTCCTTTTTCATTTCTAATTCTATTGATTTGAGGCTTCTCCTTTTTTTTCTTGATTAGGCTGGCTAATGTTTTATCAATTTTTTTAACTTCTTGAAGAACCAGCTTTTAGTTTTGCTGATCTTTGCTATTATTTTCTTTGCTTCTATTTCATTTATTTCTGCTCTGATTTTTATGATTTCTTTCTGTCTACTAATTTTAGGTTTTCTGTATTCTTCTTTCTCTAGTTCCTTTAGGTGTAAGGTTAGATTTTTTATTTGAGATTTTTCTAGTTTTTTGAGGTAGGATTGCATTGCTATAAACTTCCCTCTTGTAAGTGCTTTTGCTGCATCCCATAGATTTTGGGTCGTCATGTTTTCATTGTCATTTGTTTCTAGATATTTTTTATTTCTTCAGTGATCTCCTGGTTATTTAGTAGTGTATTGTTTAGGCTCCACGTTTTCGTAATTTTACAGACCTTTTTCTGTAACTGACACCAATCTCCTAGCATTGTGGTCAGAAATGATACTTGATATGATTTCAATTTTCTTAAATTTACCAAAGTTTGATTTGTGAACCAAGATATGATCTATCCTGGTGAATGGTCCATGAGCACTTGAGAAGAAAATGTACTCTGTTGTTTTTGGATGGAATGTCCTATAAATATGTATTAATTCCATCTTGTTTAATGTATCATTTAAAGCTTATGTTTCCTTATTATTTTCATTTTGGTTTATCTGTCCATCGGTGAATGTAGGGTGTTAAAGTCCCCTACTATGATTGTGCTACTGTCGATTTCCCCTTTTATGGCTGTTAGCATTTGCCTTATGTATTGAGGTGCTCCTATGTTGGGTGCATAAATATTTACAATTGTTATATCTTCTTCTTGGATTGATCCCTTGATCATTATGTAGTGTCCTTCTTTGTCTCTTGTAGTAATCTTTATTTTAATGTCTATTTTTTCTGATATGAGAATTGCTCCTCCAGCTTTCTTTTGATATCCAGTTGCATGGAATATATTTTTCCATTCCCTCACTTTCAGTCTATATGTGTCCCTAGGTCTGAAGTGGGTCTCTTGTAGACAGCATATATACAGGTCTTGTTTTTGAATCCATTCAGCCAGTCTATGTCTTTTGGTTGGAACATTTAATCCATTTTCATTTAAAGTAATTATCGATATGTATGTTCCTATAACCATTTTCTTAATTGTTTTGGGTTTGTTATTGTAGGTCTTTTCCTTCTCTTGTGTTTCATGCCTAGAGAAGTTCCCTTAGCATTTGTTTTAAAGCTGGTTTGGTGGTGCTGAATTCTCTTAGCTTTTGCTTGTCTGTAAATCTTTTAATTTCTCTGCTCAATATGAATGAGATCCTTGCTGGGTAGAGTAATCTTGTTTGTAGGTTTTTCCCTTTCATCCCTTTAAATATGTCCTGCCACTCCCTTCTGGCTTGCAGAATTTCTGCTGAAAGATCAGCTGTTAACCTTATGGGTATTCCCTTATATGTTATTTGTTGTTTTTCCCTTGCTGCTTTTAATATTTTTTCTTTGTGTTTAATTTTTGATAGTTTGATTAATATGTGTCTTGATGTGTTTCTCCTTGGATTTATCCTGTATGGGACTCTCGACGCCTCCTGGACTTGATTGTCTATTTCCTTTCCCATGTTAGGTAAATTTTCAACCATAATCTCTTCCAATATTTTCTCTGTCCCTTTCTTTTTCTCTTCTTCTTCAGAGACCCCTATAATTCGAATGTTGGTGCGTTTAATGTTGTCCCAGAGCTCTATGAGACTGCCTTCAATTCTTTTATTTCTTTTTTTTTTTTTTAAATTCTGCTCTGCAGTAGTTATTTCCACTATTTTATCTTCCAGGTCACTGATCCATATTTCTGCCTCAGTTATTCTGCTACTGATTCCTTCCAGATAATTTTTTATTTCATTTATTGTGTTGTTCATCATTGTTTGTTTCCTCTTTAGTTCTTCTAGGTCCTTGTTAAATGTTTCTTTATTTTGTCCATTCTATTTCCAAGATTTTGGATCATCTTTACTTTCATTACCCTGAATTCTTTTTCATGTATACTGCCTATTTCTTCTTCATTTGTTTGGTTTGGTGGGTTTTTACCTTGCTCCTTCATCTGCTGTGTGTTTCTCTGTCTTCTCATGTTTCTTAACTTACTTTGTTTGGGGTCTCCTTTTCTCAGGCTGCAGGTTCATAGTTCCCATTGTTTTTGGTGTCTGCTCCCACTGGCTAACGTTGGTTCAGTGGCTTCTGTATGCTTCCTGGTGAAGGTGACTGGTGCCTGTGTTCTGGTGGATGAGGCTGAATCTTGTCTTTCTTCTTGGCAGGACTGCATCTGGTGGTGTGTTTTGGGGTGTCTCTGACCTTATTATGATTTTAGGCAGTCTCTCTGCTATTGGCTGGGGCTGTGTTCCTATTTGCTAGTTGTTTAGCTAGGGTGTCCAACACTGCACACCTGCTGCTCATTGAGTGGAGCTGGGTCTTAGCATTGGGATGGAGATCTCTGGGAGAGCTTTCCCCATTTGACATTACATGGAGCTAGAAAGTCTCTGTTGGACCAATGTCCTGAACTCGGCTCTCCCACCTCAGAGTCACAGGCCTATCACCTGGCCGGAGCACCAATACCCTGTCAGCCACAGGGTATGGCTGAGAGAAAAACAGAAAGAAAGAAAGAAATTAATAAAATAAAATAGTTATTAAAAAATAAAATTAATAAAAAGAATGAAAGAAAGAAAGAGAAAAAACAAAGCAAAAAACAAATTCCCAATGATAACAAGTGCTAAAAACTATATTAAAAAAAAAAATGGACAGGCAGAACCCTAGGACAAATGGTAAAAGCAAAGCTATACAGAGAAAATCATACAAAGTTCACCACCTCAATTTTGGGATGTTTCGTTGTCTATTCAGTTATTCCAGAGATCAATTTGATTGTGGAGATTTAATCTGCTACTCCTGAGGCTGCTAGGGAAAATTTCCCTTTCTCCTCATTGTTTGCATAGCTCCTGGGGTTCAGCATTGGATTTGGCCTCGCCTCTGCATGTAGGTCACCTGGGGGCCTCTGTTCTTCTCTCAGACAGGATGGAGTTAAAGTAGCAGCTGATTACGGGGCTCTGGCTCACTCAGGCGGGGGGGAGGGTGGGGTACAAAATGAGGAGTGAGCCTGTGGCGGCAGAGGCCAGTGTGACGTTGCAACAGCCTGAGGTGCACCGTGTGTTCTCCCAGGGAATTTGTCCCGGGATCACTGAACCCTGGCAGTGGTGGGCTGCACAGGCTTCTGGGACAGGAGGTGTGGATAGTGACCTGTGCTTGTACACAGGTTTCTTGGTGGCTGAATCAGCAGCCTTAGCATCTCATGCCCATTTCTTGTGTCTGCGCTGATAGCTGCGGCTTGCGCCCATCTCTGGAGCTCATTTAGGCAATGCTCTGAATCCCCTCTCCTCACGCACCCCCAAAAAATGGACTCTTGCCTCTTAGCAGTTCCAGACTTTTTCTCGGACTCCCTCCCAGATAGCTCTGGTGCACTAGCCCCTTTCAGGCTTTGTTCACGCAGCCAACCCCATTCCTTTCTCTGGAATCTGAACTCTGAAGCCAGAACCTCAGCTCCCAGCCCCCACTCATCCCGGCAGGTTAGCCAAAAAGCTTCTCAGGCTGGTGAGTGCTGGTCCTCTGTGCGGGAATCTCTCCACTTTGCCCTCTGCACCCATGTTGCTGTGCTCTCCTCTGTGGCTCTGAAGCTTCCCCCCACCAACCCCTGTCTCCACCAGTGAAAGGACTTCTTAGTGTGTGGAAAATTTTCCTCCTTCACAGCTCCCTCCCAGAGATGCAGGTCCCATCCCTATTCTTTTGTCTCTGTTTTTTTCTTTTTTCTTTTGCCCTACCCAGGTATATGGGGAGTTTCTTGCCTTTTGGGAAGTCTGAGATCTTCTTCCAGCGTTCAGTACGTGTTCTGTAGGAATTGTTCCACATGTAGATGTATTTCTGATGTATTTGTGGGGAGAAAGGTGATCTCCACATCTTAATCCTCTGTCATCTTGAAAATCTCCTATGACCCTTATAATGTATTGCTGTATTTGGTTTGCTAATTTGTTGAGGATTTTTGCAGGTATATTTATGAGAGATATCGGCTTGTAATTTTGATCTTTTGTGTTGTCCTTGTCTAGTTTTGTTATCAGGGTAATGTTGGCTTCATAAAATGAGTTAGGAGAAATTCCTTCCTATTCTAAATTTTTGCAAGTGTTTGAGAAGGTTAGGTGTTAAATCATCTTTGAATGTTTGGTAGACTTCAACTGTGAAGCCATCTGATACTGGACTTTTGTTTGGGGGAGTTTTTAATTACTGTTTCAATCTTTTTCTAGTGATTAGTCTATTTGGATATTCTATTTCTTCATGATTGAGTCTTGAAAAAAATGTATAATTCTAAGAATATATCCAGTTCTTCTAGGTTGTACAGTTTGTTGGTTTAGAACTTTTCATCATATTCTCTTTTGTATTCTGTGGTGTCCAATATAATTTTTCCTCTTTTATTTCTAATTATATTTGTCTGAGCTATCTGTCTTTTTTCTCTGTGAGTCTAGCTAACGGTTTGTCAGTTTTATTTACCTTTACAAAGAACCAACTCAGTTTTTTTGATATTTTCTATTGTCTTTTTAGTCTCTATTTCATTTATTTCCGTTCTGAACTTCTTATTCCCTTCCTTCTACTGACTTTGGGTTTCATTTGCTCTTTTTTTTTTTTTTTCTATGTCTTTTAGCTGTAAGTTTAGTTTGCTTATTTGAGATTTTTCTTATTTCTTGAGGTAGGCCTGTATTGCTATAAACTTCCCCGTTAGTACTGCTTCTGCTGCATCCCATAGATTGGGATATGTCCTATTTTCATTTTCATTTGTCTCCAGGTATTTTTTGATTTCCTCTTTGATTTCTTCATTGACCCAATAGTTGTTCAGTAGCATGTTGTTTAGTCTCTCCATATTTGTAATTTTTCAGATTTCTTTTTGTGTTTGATTTCTAGTTTTTTATCATTGTGTTTGGAAAAGGTGCTTAATGTTACTTCAATCCCCCTAAATTTATTTACTTGTTTTGTGTCCCACCATATGGCCTATTCCTGAGAATGTTCAATGTTCACTTGAGAAGAATGTGTATTCTGTCGCCTTTGGATGAAATGTTCTGCATACGTCCATCAAATATATCTGATTTAATGCTTCATTTAAGGCTGCTGTTTTCTTGTTGATGACTCTCTGACTGTTATTTTATTTATTAATTTAATCATCAAATATTCATTGCTTACCTACTATGTAGTAGACTGTAAGGAAGACAAAAGTAGACATATTTCATTCCCTCGTGAAGTATAACATTCCAATATTATCATGCTTTGCATATTAGTCATCCCAATCCTTTTGAGGATATATTGTTCTCTCATGTTATATGACATCATTATTGTATGACCACCCATCTCTGTTATATGATGGAAGGAATTTGTCAGTGGTACATTCTTCTATCTCTCTATGGAAAATATTTGATAAATATTCCAAGGCTTGTTTTATGTCTTTCTCTGCAATAGTGTGAATTACCCCTGTTTTGCAATGAGGATTCTGACTTTGAATGATGTTTGTAGTTTCCATGTCTTCTCCACTTTTAGTGCCATCATGCACAGTTGGCTGGGCACTCTGGTAATTACTGAGTATACAATAGTAAATAAGACTAAAATGTTCCCTGTGCAGTCAATTTATCAGCATTTTCAGTTGTTTCTCTCTCTAAAATACACCACAGATTTGTTGTTTTTCTCCATTTGTGCAATTACTGCCTTAGGTCATTTGGACTTTGGTATAACTTCCTAATTAGTTTTCTTGCTTCTACTTTTGCACTGATATTCTACTCTAAATAGAAAAGAATGGTAATCTTTTAAAAGTATAAATTAGATGATTTCACGTTTCTATTTCTAACCCCTTAGTAGCTTCCCATTACAATTAGAGTTAAATCTAAACACTCTTCAAATGAAATTCAAGGTTCTGTATAGACTGACTTCATTTCCTATAAATTTTCCTTTTATTCACAGTGAAATAGATGAACTGGTCTGTCATAAAATTTCAAAGCTTTACACTTGCTTCTACTTCTTTCTGGAAAGTTTTTCCCTCACTATTAGATTGACTCTAATTTTGTCATTCTGCCACATCAACCACACCAACATTTCCATTATACAGGTTACAGAAGGAGAGCAGAGAGAAAAAAGGCCTGAGAAAATATTTGAAGAGATGATAGATGAAAACTTCCCTAGCATGGGAAAAGAAACAGTCACCCAAGTCCAGGAAGTGCAGAGTTCAATACAGGATTAATGTAAGAAGAAACATTCCAAAATATATAGTAATCAAGTTGACAAAAATTAAAAATAATGAGAAAATATGAAGAGCAACAAGGGAAAACAAACAAATAACATACAAGGGAACCCCCATAAGGTTATCAGCTGATTTTTCAGCAGAAACTCTGTAACGAGAAGACAGTGGCACAATATATTTAAAGTGATGAAAGGGAAGAACCTACAACCAAAAAATAAAACTGTAAAAAAAACCAAACACATGGAAGCTAAACAATATGTTACTAAATAACCAATGATTCACTGTAGAAATCAAAGAGGAAGTCAAAAAGTATCTTGAGACAAATGACAACCAAAACAAAATGACCCAAAACCTATGCGATGCAGCAAAACCAGTTGAAAGAGGGAAGTTTATAGTAATGAAATCTTACCTCAGGAAATAAGAAAAATCTCAAATAAACAACCTAACCTTACACCTAAAACAACAAGAGGAAGAAGAACAAACAAAACCCAAAGTTAGTACAAAGAAAAGTCATAAAGATCAGAGCAGAAGTAAATGAAATAAAGACAAAGAAAACAATAGAAAAGATCAACAAAACTAACAACCAGTTCTTTGAAAAGATAAAGAAAATTGATTAACCTTTAATGAGACTAATCAAGAAAAAAAGGAAGAGGGCTCAAATCAATAAAATTAGAAATCAAGAGGTACGACACAAATACAAAGGGCCATAAAAGAATATTACAAGCAACTATATGCGAATAAAGTGGACAACCCTGAAGAAATGGACGAATTCTTAGAAAGGTACAATCTCCCAATGTTGAACCAGGAAGAAATGGAAAATATGAACAGATCAATTACAAGTACTAAAATTGAATCTGTGACTAAAAAACTCCCAAACAACAAAAGTCCAGGACAAGATGGCTTCAGAGGTGAATTCTACCAAACATTTAAAGAAGAGTTAACACCATCGTTTGAAACTATTCCAAAAAATTACAGAGGAAGGAACACTCCCAAACTTATTCTATGAGGCCATCATAACCCTGATACCAAAACCATACAGATACCACAAAAAAAAAAATAATAATATAGACCAATATGACTTATGAACATAGATGCAAAAATTCTCAACAAAATACTAGGAAACTGAATCCAACAACACATGAAAAGGATCATAATCCATGATCAAGTGGGATTTATCCCAGGGATGCAAGAATTTTTCAGTGTCCACAAATCAATCACTATGATAAACCACATCAACAAATTGAAGACCAAAAACCAGATGATAATCTCAGTAAATGCAGAAAAAGCTTTTGATAAAATTCAAAAACGATTTATGATAAAAACTCTCCAGGAACATACCTCAACATAATAAAGCCTATATGGGACAAACCCACAGCTAACATCATACTCAATGGTGAAAACCTGAAAGAATTTCCTCTAAGATCAGGAAGAAGACAAGGATGTCCACTCTCACCACTTTTATTCAACATATTTTTGGAAGTCCTAGAGACAGCTATCAGAGAAGAAAAAGAAGTAAAAAGAATCTAAATTGGCAAAGAATATGTAAATATTTTGCTGTTTGCAGATGACATGATTCTATACATAGAAATTCCTAAAGATGCTACCAGAAAAATACTAAAGCTCATCAATGAATTCGGTAAAGTGGCAGTATACAAAATTAATACAAAGAAATTGTTCCATTTCTATACACTAACAATGAAAGATCAGAAAGAGAAATTAAAGAAATAACCCCATTTACCATTGGGTCAAAAAGAATAAAATACCCAGGAAAAAACCACCTAAGGAGACAAAAAGACCTGTACTTTGAAAACTGTAAGACACTGATGAAAGAAATCAAAGATGACACAAACAGATGGAAACATATACTATGTTCTTGGATTGGAAGAATCAATATTGTAAAAATGACTATACTACCCAAAGCAATCTACAAATTCAATGTAATACCTATCAAATTAACAATACCATTTTTCACACTACTAGAATAGTAAATTTTTAAATTTGTATGGAAACACAAAATACCTGAAATAGCCAAAGGAATCTTGAGAAAGAAAAAGAAAGCTGGAGGAATCAGGCTTCCTGACTTCAGACTATACTACAAACCTACAAAGCTTTGGTACTGGAACAAAAACAAAAATATAGATCAATGGAACAGCATAGAAAGCCCAGAAATAAACCCACACACCTATGTTCAATTCATCTTCAACAAAGGAAGCAATACTATACAATAGAGAAAAGACAGTTGTTTCAATAAATGGTGCTGGGAAAACTGGACAGCTACATGTAAAACAATGAAATTAGACCACTCTTTAAAACCATACACAAAATAAACTCAAAATAGATTAATGACCTAAATGTAAGACTGGATACTATAAAATTCCTAAAGGAAAACATAAGCAGAACACACTTTGACATAAATCACAGCAATATCTTTTTGGATCTGTCTCCAAGAGGAATAGAAATAAAAACAAAAATAAACAAATTGGACTTAATTAAACTCAGAAGCTTTTGCACAACAAAGGAAATCATAAATAAAACAAAGTTCAACCTACAGAATGGGAGAATATATTTGCAACCAATGCAACCAACAATGAATTACAAACAGCTCATACAGTTCAATATCAAAAAGTCAAACAACCCAATCAAAAAATGTGCAGAGATCTAAAAAGACATTTCTCCAGAGAAGACATACAGATGGCCAAGAGACACATGAAAAGGTGCTGAACATCACTAATTATTACAGAAATGCAAAGCAAAACTTCAATGAGTATCACTTCATGCCAGTCAGAATGGCCATCATCAAAAAGTCTACAAATGCTGGAGAGGGTCTGGAGACAAAGGAACCCTCTTACACTGTTGGTGGGAATATAAACTGGTACAGCCATCATGGAGAACGGTATGGAGGTTCCTTAAAAAAACTAAAAAATAGAACTACCATATGATCCCGTAATTCTACTCCTGAGCCTATATCCAGAGAAAACCATAACTCAAAAAGACACATGCACCGTAATTTCATAGCAACACTATTTACAATCGTCAATACATGGAAGCCACCTAAATGTCCACTGATAGATGAATGGATAAAGAAGATTTGGTACATATATACAATGGAATATTACTCAGCCATAAAAATGAATGAAATAATTCTATTTGGAGCAACATAAATTGACCTAGGGATTATCATACTAAGTGAAGTAAGCCAGACAGAGAATGACAAATATCACATGATATAGTTTAATTGTGGAATCTAAAGAGGTACAAATGAAGGTATTTACCAAACAGAGGAGACTCACAGACATAGAAAACAAACTCATGGTTACCAAAGTGGAAAGGTGGGGGGAGGGATAAATTATGAGGTTGGGATTAACATATACACACTACTGTATATAAAATAAATAAGCAACAAGGACCAACTGTATAGCACAGGGAACTATACTCAATATTTTGTAATAACCTGTAAGGGAAAACAATCTATAAAAGGATATATATATATATATATCGACACATATACATATATATGTATAACGGAATCACTTCGCTATACACCTGAAAACAACACAACATTGTAAATCAACTATACTTCATTAAAAATTTTTTTTTTTTTTTTAAATAACAAGTATTCCAATTAGGATACTATTAAGTAGATCATCTGAACTTGCTTTTTCTTTTTCCATTTTTTCCACTTCTTTGTTAAACTGTAGACCTTAGGAATTCATTTTTTCTGACACGGATTCTAATTTTATGTTTGTATGAGCATCTATTCTGATATATAGATAGATAAATATAATACTGTTTTGAGTCATAGTACTTACAGAAAAGAACTTTTTATTCTTTTTTTGTTAACAGTTTACGTAATTGGAAAAATTAATTTGATTTGTAAATTGGGACTATATCCAGTTTTCCAGGAATTTTCCCTTTTTTATCTACTATTGTCCCATATAATTAAAAATATTAGCTCCTTTTATTTCCAAAATACTCTGATTTGTATTATATATGACTACTCTAACATAATAGTGTCAAAAATATTAAGTTAAAAGAGACAGGTAAAGGCATTATATGCATTTACACATATGTAAATGCAAATAAGTATGTGTTACGTGATATTAGCAATTTATAGAATGCATGGGAACCCAAAGATGAGGTGGGAAATAATCAACATAGCACTTTCATGGACAAAAACCTGTGGCAGACCTGTTTCTAGCTGTAGGGTGTCCATAAGAAGCTACATTTCTGAGGTGGCTATCAGGCTTTGGGTAACAAGGAAGACCAGAGCACTGGAACACTTTTGCCCATGACTATACACCATCCCACCACAACCAGAATGCCAGTTTTCTGTATATTAACTTTCCATTAGCTCAGAGATGTCAGGTACAGAGCATTGCTTACCTGTTACTATGCAATTCTGGTACTCAGGAAATCAATAATTATCCATTCCTGCCCTTGATCCCAGAAAAGTTTTCAAAATCCTTCTGAATATGGTATTCCCAGAACGCACTATCAGTTAGATCTGCTGGGCTGCAATATGAAACCTTTTTGCCATCCACATATTAGCCCAATCTACTGTCTGCTCCCTTTATGCTATCTCTTTTCTGAGAAGTAAAGAGAATATGCAAAGAGAGTAGAGACATGCATATATTTCAATTTAATATTTGGTATTTATTATAAAGATATTAACCTTAGCATAGGCTATTTTACATTTCAAATATTTGTATCATTTGTCTTTGTAGCTAACGGAGTTGAATTTTGACTTCCAATGAGGCACATATTGAGAGGAACTTTAATTTTTTTTCAATGAAATTGGAAAACAGGCCAGTGACACTGATTACTTAAGAGGATTTCAAGGGTTCTTAAATTCTGTGACCTCTTTAGTGGTTGGGTCGCTTCTCCAGATTCTGCTCTGTCATGGTTTTCTGTTTCATTAAAAATACAATGAAAATATCATGACTGATGTAACTGCATTTAGCAATTTGCAGGTGTTTTCTTGTTGATCTATTTGGCTTGTTTTAGTAATGCTCTAGAGAGGTTTCTCAAAAAATGATATCAGAGTACTCTTGCGGAAAACTGATTGTTTCCTGTAGAAAAGGTGGAAGACAAAGGGAAAAATAATTTTGCTCTCCTGTGTACAATATGAAAAAACCTAGACATAGAAAGCCTACATTTTTTGCCAAGGGTTTACTTGTTGTGGGTTGCCTGGAAGTGGCAAAACATAAGTTATGAGAGCTATCCTGTATATATATTCTTCCTGTCTTTCCTCATAGCAATTCTTTTTTTTTATGTTTAGCATGCTTCACACCTCATATTCTGCAACCCCCTATATGCACTTATACAGGAGGAAGGGAGGAATCATTATTGGTGCTTCTTAGGAAAGACAGGAAAATATTTTTGATCTCACATGAAATTCCTTGCAAAAACATCCTGCTTTCAATTGCTGCAAAAAGGTATGTTCTCCCTTTGACATAGCTTGGGAAAAATGCTGAGCTAGCTCACTATTTCTTGATTTTAACTTTTATGTTCCAATTTGGGATCAACCACAAGACACACAGCAGTACTCTTAGCTTCATTGATTGGAAAAAAAGAGTTAATCAATACGTGCAGTGTACTGTCTAATGAAATACTTGATCTCCTCATGTGAAAACAGAGTGTACGTTGGTTGGGAATGTTCATCCTTGTGCTCTCAGCCACCATATTCTAGAGGGTACCAAAGGCCACTTCTCAGAGTAAGAGAGATATGAGAGGTGAATGGAAGAGTAAGATGACTTAAAGGTAAGACTGAAGATAGGGTGAGAGGATGTCTAAAAGTGTAATAAAGGTGAAAACAAGTAGAAGCTCTAGACTCCACTGATCTCTCTCTCTGTGTTTTTGGTGTGATAAAATAATACCAAAACTAATTCCTGCTGTTTGCTTTCATTACAAACACTTTAAGGAAATGAAAATAAGGTAAATGCTATTTATGCAGAGTAATCATAGCATGATATTGGCTTTTAATATTAGGTATTCCTAATAGATCCTATATCATTTTATTTTTGAGTTGAACTTCGACACTTAAATTAGGGTAGGCTAACTGCTGTACCACAGATCTCAATGATCAACATAATAAAGGTCTATTTCTCACCTAGGTCACAGTTGAGTGTAGGGCAGCAGGAAAGTCCTCTCTACCTTTGTCTTCAAGGCAAAAGAGAGGAAGAGCATGGACCTTCTCAAAAGGGGGTTTAGGGACCAGGTCAGGCATCTCTCACATCTACCCACATTCTCTTTGCCAGTATTCCATCACATGGCTCCAGCTAACTCTAGGGAGACTGGGGAGTGTCATTTAGCTCCGTGTCCCCAAAAAGGACCTAATACCAGGCTGCCACAGCTAGTTACACAATATTAAGCACTAAAAAGCAAACTATTTTATGACCAAATACTGGGTTTGGGTCATCACAAAATCTTGGCATTTAGCTATTTGTGCTGCTTTACAAAAGATGTTAAATTAATTTTTTTCCTATTTGGTCATCATTTGTCTGGACTTGAGTGACAACAGGGTATACATTTGTATATATTTCACATCTCTTTCTACTAGTTTGATGAGCTTCCCTCTGCAGAGATTTGCACTTATGTTTACCAGAAGTACCATTACTTTGGCAATAGTACAATTCAACTATATACAATCATACTATTACCCTCTACTATGAAAGTGGTTTTCACATAAATACGTCACTGGAAACCAAAATTGTCAGAAGCTGTGACTAATTTCTACATGTACACTTTTCACCTTCAGTAAGAAAATTCAAGATTCTTCAATCTTATCTTCAAGAAAATTTCTCAAAAATATTCAAGACAATAATAGCTCCAACAGTAAATTATTATATATATGTGTATATAAATATTTCAAATTTGTTTAAAGGTATATATATCCATGAGTAATTTAAAATTTGTTGTCACTCTCCCGGACCCATGACCTTTCTGTCTTCAATAATAAACATGGTTACATGAAACTGTAGCTTGATCAAAAACGAATAAAGATTTAAATGTTTTATAATAATTCATATATTGTTTATGGTAAAATAGATGTACATCAAGTACACATGGGCCCAATTTTTCTAATTTGAAATAGAAAAACCTCCATGGAATTACATATAAACTTAAAGAGAGAAATAGCCTCTTAATTCACCTGTTCCATAATACCAGATTTTTTTTCACTGAGGATTTTTTTCTTTTTTTTAAATTTTATTTTATTTCAATTTAAAAAAAATTTTGTATTATATTAGAATATAGTTGATTAACAATGTTGTATTAGTTTCAGGTGTATAGCAAAGTGATTCAGTTATATATATACATGTACCTATTCTTTTTCAAATTATTTTCCCATTTAGGTTATTACAGAATATTGAGCAGAGTTCCCTGTGCTATACAGTAAGTAGGTCCTTGTTGGTTATCAATTTTAAATATAGAAGTGTGTACATGTCAATCCCAAATTCCTAATCTATCCCTCTCCTGCACCCTTCTACCCTGGTAACCATAACTTTATTCTCTAAGTCCGTGAGTCTGTTTCTGTTTTGTAAATACGTTCATTTGTATCATTATTTTTTAGATTTTGCATATAAGCGATATTCTACGATATTTGTCTTTCTCTGTTTTACTTACTTCACTTAGGATGATAATCTCCAGGTGTCTCCATGTTGCTGCAAATGGCATTATTTCATTCTTTTTAATGGCTGAGTAATATTCCATTGTATATATGTGCCACACCTTCTTTATCAATTCATCTGTCAATGGACATTTAAATTGCTTCCACGTCTTAGCTACTGTAAACAGTGTTGCAATGAACATTGGGGTGTATGTAAAATTTCGAACCAAGCTTTTCTCTGTATATATGCCCAGGAGTGGGATTGCTGGATCATATGTTAGCTCTATTTTTAATTTTTTTAGTGACTTCCAAACTGTTCTCCACAGTGGCTGTACCAATTTACATTCCCACTAACAGTGTAAGAGAATTCCCTTTTATCCACATGCTCTCCAACATTTATTGTTTTTAGATGTTTGATGATGGCCATTCTGACTGGCATGAGGTGATATCTCATTATAGTTTTGATTAACATTTCTCTAATAATTAGAATATTGAACATATTTTCATGTGCCTCTTGAGCTTCTGTATGTCTTCTTTGGAGAAATGTTTACTTAAGTCTTCTGCCCATTTTCTGATTGTGTTGTTTGTTTTTATGGTATTGAGCCACATGAGCTGATTATAAATTTTGGAAACTAACCCATTGTTGGTCACATCATATGCAAGTATTTTCTCCCATTCTGTGACTTGTTTTTTTTTTGTAGAATGTGTTCCTCGTACAATGAATTTGGAGATATTCTTTCCTCTGAAATTTTTTTTTGAATAGTTTCAGAAGGATGAGTGTTAACTCTTCTCAAATGATTGATAGAATTCACCTGTGATGCCATCTGTTAGCAGACTTTTGTTTGTTGCGAGTTCTTTAATCACACTTTCATTTTCAGTACTTCTGATTGGTCTGCTTACACTTTGCATTTCTTGCTGGTTCATTCTTGAGAGATTGTACCTTCGCAAGATTTTGTCCATTTCTTCCAGGTTGTCCATTTTATTGTTTTATATTCCCTTGTAGTAGTCTCTGATGAGTCTTTGTATTTCTGTGGTTTCCATTGTAATTTCTTTTACATTTCAAATTTTATTAATTTGAGTCCTCTCCTTTTTATCTTGATGATTCTCGCAAAAGGGTTATCAATTTTCTTTATCTTCGCAAAGAACCAGCTTTTAGTTTCATTCATCTTTGCTATTGTTTTTATTTCTTTGTCTCTATTTCATTTACTTCTGCTCTGTTCTTTTTTATTTCTTTTCCAAAATGAACAATGAAGCATAGAAATTGGAAAGATAAAGAACCTGAACTTCAATGACTTCAACTATGTAATTTTTTTGTTTCTTTTGTGTTTTCAAATTTATTTTATTTATAAAGCAAGTCCTTATTAGTTATCTATTTTACACAAATTAGTGTACATATGTAAATCCCAATCTCCCAATTCATCTTACCACCCACCCCCCGCTTGCCCCCCTTGGTGTCCATACATTTGTTCTCTACATCTGTGTCTCTATATCTGCCTTGCAAACCAGTTCATCTGTGCCATTTTTCTAGATTCCACATATATGTGTTAATATATGATATTTGTTTTTCTCTTTCTGACTTACTTCACTCTGTATGGCTGTCTCTAGGTCCATCTACATCTCTACAAATGACCCAATTTCATTCCATTTTATGGCTGAGTAATATTCCATTGTATATATGTACCACATCTTCTTTATCCTTTGGCCAGCGATGGACATTTAGGTTGCTTCCATGACCTGCCTATTGTAAATAGTGTTGCAATGAACATTGGGTGCATGAGTCTTTTTGAATTATGATTTTCTCTGGGTATATGCCCAGTAGTGGGATCGCTGGGCAATATGGTAATTCTATTTTTAGTTTTTTAAGGAACCTCCATAGTGTTCTCCATAGTGGCTGTATCAATTTACATTCCCCCCAAGACTGTAAGTGGGTTCCCTTTCTCCACACCCTCTCCAGTATTTGTCGTTTGTAGATTTTCTGATCATGCCCATTCTAACCAGTGTGAGGTTATACCTCATAGTAGTTTTGAGTTGCATTTCTCTAATACTTAGTGATGTTGAGCAGCTTTTTATGTGTCTCCTGGACATCTGTATGTCTTCTGGGAGAAATGCCTATTTAGGTCTTCTGCAAATTTTTTATGGATTATTTGGGTTTTTTTAATATTCAGGTGCATGCATGAGCTGTTTATATATTTTGGAGATTAATCTTTTGTTCATTGTTCATATGCAAACATTTGCTCCCATTCTGAGGGTTGTCTTTTCATCTTGTTTAGAGATTCCTTTGCTGTGCTAAAGCTTTGAAGTTTCATTAGGTCCCATTTTTTTATTTTTCTTTTTATTTCCATTACTCTAGGAGGTGGGTCAAAAGACCTTGCTGTGATTTCTGTCAAAGAGTGTTCTTCCTATGTTTTCTGCTAAGAGTTTTTTTTTATAGTGTCCAGTCTTACGTTTAGGTCTTTAATCCATTTTGAGTTTATTTTTGTGTATGGTGTTAGGGAGTGTTCTAATTTCATTCTTTTACATATAGCTGTCCAGTTTTCCCAGCACCACTAATTGAAGAGACTGTCTTTTCACCACTGTGTATCCTTGCCTCCTTTGTCATAGATTAGTTGACCATAGGTGCATGAGTTTATCCCTGGGCTTTCTATCCTGTTCCATTGATCTATATTTATGTTTTTGTGCCAGTACAGTAATGACTTGGTTACTGTAGCTTTGTAGTATAGTCTGAGGTAAGGGAGCCTGATTCCTCCAGCTCTGTTTTTTCCCTTCAAGATTGATTTGGTTATTAGGGGTCTTTTGAGTCTCCAAAAAAATTTTAAGATTTCTTGTTCTAATTCTGTAAAAAATGCAATTGGTTAAATGATAGGGGTTGCATTGAATCTGTAGATTCCTTTGGGTATTATAATCATTTTCACATTATTGATTTTTCCAATCAAAGTACATGGTATGTCTCTCCATCTGTTTGTGTCATCTTTGATTTCTTTCATCCCTGTCTTATCCTTTTCTGAGTACAGGTCTTTTGTCTCCTTAGGTAGGTTTATTCCTAAGCATTTTATTATTATTTTGCAATGGTGAATGGGATTGTTTCCTTAATTCTCTTTCTGATCTTTCATTGTTCATTGTGTATAAGAATGAAAGAGATTTCTGTGCACTAATTTTGTATCCTGCAATTTTACCAAGTTCATTGATTAGTTCTAGTAGTTTTCTGGTAGCAGAATCTTTAGGATTATCTATGTATAGTATCATGTCATCGGCAAACAGTGACAGTTTTAATTCTTCTTTTCCTATTTGGATTCCTTTTATTTCTTTTTATTCTCTGATTGCCCTGGCTAGGACTTCCAAAACTATGTTGAATGGTAGTGGCGAGAGTGGACTTCTTTGTCTTGTTCCTGATCTTAGACGAAAATGCTTTCAGTTTTTCACCATTGTGAATGACGTTTGTCATATATGGCCTTTATTATGTTGAGGTAGGTTCCCTCTATGCCTACTTTCTGGAGGGTTTTTATAATAAATGGGTGTTGAATTTTGTCAAAAGCTTTTTCTGCATCTATTGAGATGATCATATGGTTTCTTTCCTTTAATTTGTTAATATGGTTTATCACATTGATTGATTTGTGTATATTGAAGAATCCTTGCATTCCTGGGATTAACCCCACTTGATCATGGTGTATGATCCTTTTAATGTGTTGTTGGATTCTCTTTGCTAGTATTATGTTGAGGAGTTTTGCATCGATATTCATCTGTGATATTGGTCTGTAATTTTGTTTTTTGTGGTATCTTTGTTGGGTTTTGGTATCAGAGTGATGGTGGCCTTGTACAATAAGTATGAGAGTGTTCCTTTTCTGCAATTTTTTGGAAGTGTTTGAGAAGGGTGGTGTTAGCTCTTCTCTAAGTGTTTGATGGAATTCACCTGTGAAGCCATCTGGTCTTGGACTTTTGTTTGCTGGAAGAATTTTAATCACAGTTTCAATTTCATTGCTTGTGAGTGGTCTGTTCATATTTTCTATTTCTTCCTGGTTCAGTCTTGGAAGGTTATACCTTTCTAAGAATTTGTCCATTTCTTCCAGGTTGTCCACTTCATTGGCATATAGTTGCTTGTAGTAGTCTCTTATGATGTTTTGTATTTCTGGATGTCCATTTTAACTTCTCCTTTTTCATTTCTAATTTGATTGATTTGAGTCTTCTCCCTCTTTTTCTTGATGAGTCTGGATAAAGGTTTATCGATTTTGTTTATTTTCTCAAAGAACCAGCTTTTAGTTTTATTGATCTTTGCTATTTTTGTCTTTGTTTCTATTTCATTTCTTTCTGCTCTGATCTTTATGATTTCTTTCCTTCTACTAAGTTTGGGTTTTGTTTGTTCTTCTTTCTCTAGTTGCTTTAGGTGAAACATTAGATTGTTTATTTGAGAATTTTCTTGTTTCTTGAGGGAGGATTGTATTGCTATAAACTTCCCTCTTAGTTCTGCTTTTGCTGCATCCCACAGATTTGGGGTCATTGCGTTTTTGTTGTCATTTGTCTCTAGGTGTTTTCTGATTTCTTCAGAGATGTCTTGGTTACTTAGTAATGTATTGTGTAGCCTGCGTGTGTTTGTGTTTTTTACGTTTTTTCCACGTAATTTATTTCTAATCTCATAGCGTTGTGGTCAGAAAAGATGCTTGATATGACTTCAGTTTTTCTTAAATCTACTGAGGCTTGATTTGTGACCCACAATATGATCTCTCTTGGAGAATATCCGTGTGCACTTGAGAAGAATGTGCAATCTGCTCTTTTTGGATGGAATGTCCTATAAATATCAATTAAATCAATTTGGTCTATCGTTTCATTCAAAGCTTTTGTTTCCTTATTAATTTTCTGTCTGGATGAGCTGTCCATTGGTGTAAGTGAGGTGTTAAAGTCCCCCACTCGTATTGCATTACTGTCAATTTCCTCTTTTATAGCATTTACTCCATTCATAATTTAGGGTATTATCAATATGTATGTCCCTATTACCGTTTACTTAACTGTTTTTGGTTTGTTTTTGTAGGCCCTTTTCTTTTGTGTTTCCCACTTAGAGAAGTTCCTTTAGCATTTGTTGTAGAGCTGGTTTGGTGGTACTGAATTCTGTTAGCTTTTGCTTGTCTGTAAACTTTGATGTCTCCATCGAATCTGAATGAGATCTTTGCCAGCTAGAGTAATCTTGCTTTTAGGCTGGTTACCTTTCATCACTTTAAATATATCATGCCAGTTCCTTCTGACCTGTAGAGTTTCTGCTGGGAAATCAGCTGTTAACCTCATGGAAGTACCCTTGTATGTTATTTGTTGTTTTTCCCTTGTTGCTTTTAATAATTTTTCTTTGTCTCTAATTTTTGTCAATTTGATTACTATGTGTCTTGATGTGGTTCTCCTTGGGTTTATCATGCCTGGCACTCTCTTTTCTTCCTGGACTTGGGTGGCTATTTCCTTTCCCATGTTAGGGAAGTTTTCAAATATAATCTCTTCAAATATTTTATTGGGTCATTTCTCTCTCTCTTCTCCTTTTAGGACCCCTATAATGCAAATATTGGTGAGTTTAATGGTGTCTCAGAGATCTCTTTGGCTGTCTTTATTTCTTTTCATTCTTTTTTTCTTTATTGTGTTCTGCACCATTGATTTCAACCATTCTGTCTTCCAGGTCACTTATCCGTTCTTCTGCCTCACTTATTCTGCTATTGATTCCTTCTAGTGTATTTTTCATTTCAGTTATCACATTGTTCATCTCTGTTTGTTTGTTCTTTAATTCTTCTAAGTCTTTGTTAATCATTTCTTGCATCTTCTCGATCTTTGCCTCTATTCTTTTTCCAAGGTCCTGGATCATCTTCATTATCATTATTCTGAATTCTTTTTTTGGAAGGTTGCCTATCTCTATTTAGTTTTTTTTCTGGGGTTTTATCTTATTTCTTCCTCTAGTACATAGTCCTCTGCCTTTTCATTTTGTCTATCTTTCTATGAATGTGTTTTTTTTGTTCCACAGGCTGCAGGATTGTAGTTCTTCTTAGTTCTGCTATCTGTCCCCTGGTGGATAGCTATCTGAGAGGCTTGTGCAAGCTTCCTGATGGGAGGGACCAGTGGTGGGTAGAGCTGGGTGTTACTCTGGTGGGCAGAGCTCAGTAAAACTTTAATCCACTTGTCTGCTGATGGGTGGGCTGAGTTCCCTCCCTGTTTGTTGTTTGGCCTGAGGTGACCCAGCACTGGAGCTTACAGGCTCTTTGGTGGGGCTAATGGTGGACTCCAGGAGGGCTCACACCAAGGAGTACTTCCCAGAACTTCTGGTGCCAGTATCCTTGTTCCTTCAGTGAGCCACAGCCACCCCTGCCTCTGCAGGAGACTCCCAATCCTAGCAGGTAGGTCTGGTTCAGTATCCTATGGGCTCATGGCTCCTTCCCCCTGGGTCCCGATGCACACACTACTTTGTGCATGCCCTCCAAGAGTGGAGTCTCTGTTACCCCCAGTCCTTTTGAAATCCTGCAGTTAAATCCCACTAGCTTTCAATGTCTGATTCTCTGGGAATTCCTCCTCCCATTGCTGGGACCCGAGGTTAGGAAGCCTGATGTGGGACTCAGAACCTTCACTCCAGTGGGTGGACTTCTTTGGTATAATTGTTCTCTAGTTTGTGAGTCACCCAGTGGTTATGGGATTTAATTTATTGTGATTGCACCCCTCCTATCATCTCATTGTAGCTTCTCCTTTTTATTTGGATGTGCAGTATCATTTTTAGTGAGTTCCAGAGTCTTCCTTTTGTTGATTGTTCAGCAGATATTTGTGATTCTGGTGCTCTCACAAGATGAAGTGTATGTACATCCTTCTACTCCACCATCTTGAACCAATCTCCTCCTCTGATCTCTTTGATTTCTTTCCTTCAACTAACTTTTGCTTTTGTTCATTCTTCTTTCTCTAGTTGCCGTAGGTGTAAGATTAGGCTGTTTATTTGAGATTTTTATTGTTTCTTGGGGTAAGATTGTATTGTTATAAACCGCCCTCTTAGAACTACTTTTTCTATGTCCCATAGGTTTTGGATCATCATGTTTTCATTGTCATTTGTCTTGAGGTATTTTTTGATTTCCTCTTTGATTTCTTCAGTGATCCATCGGTTATTTAGTATCTTATTGTTTAGCCTCCATGTGTTCATGTTGTTTACAGTTTTTTCTTTTTCCCATAATTGATTTCTAATCACATAGTGTTGTGGTCAGAAAAGATGCTTGATATGATTTCAGTTTTCTTAAATTTACTGAGGTTTAATTTGTGACCCAAGTTGTGGTCTAACTTGGAGAATGTTTGATGTGCACTTGAGAAGAAAGTGTATTCTTGAGCTTTTGGCTGGAATGTCCTATAAATATCAATAAGTCTATTTAGTCTAATGTGCCATTTAAGGCTTATGTTTCATTATTAACTTTCTGTCTGGATAATCTGTCCTTTGGTGTAAGTGTGGTGCTAAATCCCCCACTAATTTTGTGTTACTGTCAGTTTCTCCTTTTATGGTTGTTAATATTGGCCTTATACACTGAGGTACTCTTATGTTGGTTGCATATATATTCCTAATTCTTATATACTCTTCTTGGATTGATCCACTGATCATTATGTAGTGTCCTTCCTTGTGTCTTTTAACAGTCTTTATTTTAAAGTCTATTTTGTCTGATACGAGTTTTTCTACTCCAGCTCTCTTTTGATTTCCATTTGCATGGAAGAACTTTTTCCATCCCCTCACTTTCATTCTGTATGTGTTCCTAGGTCTGAAGTGGTTCTCTTTTAGACAGCATTTATATAGGTCTTATTTTGTATCCATTCAACCAGTCTATGTGTTTTGCTTTGAACATTTAATCCACTTATATTTCAGGTATATTTGTACTTATTGCCATTTTGTTGATTGTTTTAGATTTGTTTTTGAAAGTCCTTTTTCTTCCCTTCCTCTTTTGTTCTCTTCTCTTGTCATTTTTATGACTAATTTTATGTTGCGTTTGGGTTGCTGTTTCTTCTTTGTATGCATATCTATTGTAGATTTTCAGTTTGCAATTACCATGAGAATTTGATATAGCAGTCAATATATAAACAAGATTGTTTTACGTTGCTGGTCTTTTTCTTTCAAATGCATTTTCAATATACTGCATTTGTGTTCTTTCCTTCTCACAGTTGCTGGGTTTGATATCATATTTGTGTGTAGATGACTTCCTACCTTTACTGTGTGTTTGACTTTCTGGTGAGCTTTTCATTCATAATTTTCTTGTTTCCAGTTGTGACCATTTTTTTCCACATAGAGAAGCTCCTTTAGCATTTTTTGCAAATTTGGTCTCGTGGTGCTGAATTCTTTCAGCTTTTGCTTGTCTGTAAAGCTTTTGATTTCTCCATCGAATCTGAATGAGACCCTTGCTGGGTAGAGTGCACTTTGTTGCAGGTTCTTCTCTTTCATCTCTTTAAATATATCATGCCACTGCCTTCTGCCCTTCAGAGTTTCTGCTGAGAAATCAGCTGATAACCTTATGGGAGTTACCTTGTATATTATTTGTTGCTTTTCCCTTGTTGCTTTTAATATTTTTTCTTTGTCTTTAATTTTTGTCTATTTGATTACTATGTGGTTTCCTCCTTGGTTTTATCCTATCTGGGACTCTCTGTGCTTCCTGGACTTAAGAGACTGTTTCCTTTCCCACGTTAGGTAAATTTTCAGCTATTATCTCTTCAAAGATTTTCTTAGGTCCTTTCTCTCTCTCTTCTCCTTCTTGAACCTCTAT
This sequence comes from Balaenoptera ricei, assembly GCF_028023285.1. NCBI lineage: Eukaryota > Metazoa > Chordata > Mammalia > Artiodactyla > Balaenopteridae > Balaenoptera > Balaenoptera ricei. The sequence goes on from NC_082655.1 coordinate 50,452,105, forward strand.
AATATGAATGCTGGTGTGTTTAATGTTGTCTCAGAAGTCTCTTAGACTGTCTTCCTTTGTTTTTATTCTTTTTTTCTGTATTCTGTTTCACAGCAGTGATTTCCACCATTCTGTCTTACAGGTAACTTATCTGTTCTGCCTCAGTTATTCTACTATTGGTGCCTTCTGGTGCATTTTTCATTTCAGACATGGTATTGTTCATCTCTGTTTGTTCTTTAGTTTTTCTAGGTCTTTTAAAAACATTTCTTGCATCTTCTTGATCCTTGCCTTCATTCTTTTTCTAAGATCCTGGATCATCTTCACTATCATTATTCTAAATTATTTTTCTGGAAGGCTGCCTATCTCCAGTTCACTTAGTTGTTCTTCTGTGGTTTTTTCTTATTCCTTTATTTGGGACATATTCCTCTGCCCTTTCATTTTGTCTAGCATTCTGTGATTGTGGTCTCTTCCACAGGCTGCCAGATTGTAGTTCTTTTTGCTTCTGCTGTCTGCCCTCTGGTGGATGAAGCTATCTAAGAGGTTTGTGCAGGCTTCCTGATGGGAGGGGCTGATGGTGGGTGGAGATCGCTCTTTTCCATCTGGTGGGCGGAGTCATGCTCTTTAAGACTTTAAGCCACTTCTCTGCTTATGAGTGGGGCTCTGTTCCTGCCCTGTTGGTTGTCTGGCCTGAGGCTTCCTAGCAATTGAGCAGTCAGCATGTTGAGAGGTGCTAATGGCAGCCACAAGGAGGGTTCATGCCAATGAGTACTCCCAGAACTGCTGCTGCTAGTGTCTTTGTCCCCACAGTGAGCCAGTCACCCTTCACCTTTGCAGGAGACACTCCAATACCAGCAGGTATGTCTGGCCCAGTCTCTTTTGATGTCACTGCTATTTTCCCTTTGGTCCTGGTGTACATGTGTCCTTGTGCATGCTCTCCAAGGGTGGAGTTTCTCTTTCCCCCAGTCCTGTGTAATTTCTTCTATCAAACCCCACTGGTCTTCAAAGCCAGATTCTCTGGAGTCTCATCCTCCTGTTGCCAGACCCCCAGGCTGGGAAGCTTGAAGTGAGGCTCAGAAATTTCACTCCAGTGGGAAAACTTCTGTAGCATAATTGTTTTCCAATTTGTGGGTCACCCACCTGTTGGGCATGAGATTTGATTTTATCGCTATTGCACCCCTCCTACCATGTCACTGTGGCTTTTTCTTTGTCTTTGGATGTAGAGTATCATTTTTGGTAGGTTCCAGCATTTTCATTGTCAGTGGTTGTTCAGCAGTTGGCTGTGATTTTGGGGTTCTTGTAAGAAGGGATGAGCACACGTCTTTCTGCTATGTCATCTTGAGCTCCCCAACATACTGAGTGTTCTTAAAATGTAGTTTTTCTCTATTGACATGATTTCAACTGGGGTAACAAAGATAAATTCATCAACAACCTCTTTCCAAAGAGAAGGAGGAGTCAAGATGGTGGAATAGGAAGATGCAGAATTTGTCCCTCCTCACAAGTAATTCAAGAATACATCTACAAGTAGAACAATTCTCACAGAGCGCCTGCTGAACATTAGTGGAAGACTTTGGACACCTAAAAGGACAAGAAAAATCCCCTCAAAAACTGTTAGGATAAAGAAAGGAAACAAGAAAAAAGGAATCAAAAAAGGGACCAGCAACCCTGGCTGGATGTTGAAGGTAAGGAGAGGTTCCTGCACTTAGAAACCACCCCAACCACACAGCAGGGAAATCATCTGGGACAGAAAGAGACCTTCAGGGGATCAAAGGATCACCCAGAAGATGGTCTTTGGAAGGAAGGACAAAGTAAGTACTGCACACAGGGTTTTTGCTGAAGCCCTGTGTGCCCTGGGCTTAGTCATGTGTCACCTGTTGGGGATGGGGGCTGAGTGTTGGAAAGTGGGGTTTGGAGTGTGGAACAAGGGAGGGGACAGCTGTTGGCTGTAAAAAGACAGGATGAAGTGACAGAAGTATGGAGGTCCACAACCAGGAAAGTTTGCTGAAAAAGCGTGAGACACCATAGAAACAAAGTGTCATTTTTGAGTGGTGAAAAAGGGGTGGGGCTACCATTGTATTCCCCATTCCCACCCACCGGCTTCAGCCTTTGTGGGCACTGGGAGGAGCACCCATCTGAGCAGGATTGCCCATCCCTCAAGCCAAGGTCTCTGCTGCCTGTGTGGGTTCCAGCATCTTTAGCCCATAAGTACAAGGACAACTAAATGAAGAGGAGACAGACAATATACCTGAAAAAGAATTCAGAATAATAATAGGAAAAATGATCTAAGATCTCAGGAATGTAATAGAGGCACAGATCGAGAAGATACAATAAATGTTTAACAAGGACCTAGAAGAACTAAAGAAAAAACAATCAGTGATGAACAACACAATAACTGAAAATGAAAAATACACTAGAAGGAATCAATAGCAGAATAAGTGAGGCAGAAAAATGCATAAGTGAGCTTGAATATAGAAAGGTGGAAATAATTGCTCAGGAGCTGAATAAAGAAAAAAGAAAGAAAAGAAATGAGGACAGTCTTACAGAAATCTGGGGTAACATTAAATGCACCAACATTTGAATTATAGGGTTCCCAGATGAAGAAGAGAAAGAGAAAGTGTCTGAGAAAATATTTGAAGACATTATTGTCAAAAATTTCCCTAATATGGAAAAGAAAATAGTCGCCCTAGTCCAGGAAGCTCAGAGTCCCATACAGGATAAACCAAAAGAGACACACCAAGACACATATTAATCAAACTAACAAAAATTAAATACTAAGAAAAATATTAAAAGCAGCAAGGAAAACCAACAAATAACATATAAGGGGATCTGAATAAGGTTATCAGCTGATTTCTCAGCAGAAACTCTGCAGGCCAGAAGGGAGAGGCAGGATATATTTAAAGTGATGAAATGGAAAAAAACCACCACCAAGATTACTCTACCCAGCAAGGATCTAATTCAGATTTGATAGATAAATCAGAAGCTTTATATACAAGCAAAAGTTAAGATAATTCAACACCACCCAAAGAGTTTCACAACAAAACTGAAGGAACATCTCTAGGTGAGAAACACAAGAGAAGAAAAAGGCCTACAAAAACAAACCTAAAACAATTACAAAATGAAATAGAAACATACATATTTATAATTAACTTAAATGTAATTGGAGTAAATGCTCCAACCAAAAGACACAGATTGGTTAAATGGAAGCAAAAACACAACATCTATATACGCTGCCTGAAGAGACTCACTTCAGACCTAGGGACACACACACTGAAAGTGAAGGGATGGAAAAAGGATATTTCATGCAAATGAAAATCAAAAGAAAGCTGGAGTAGCATTACACATATCAGACAAAATTGCCTTTAAAATAAAGAGACAAAGAGATGAAGAAGGACACTGCAGAATGATCAAGGGATCAAATTGAGAAGAAGATATAACAATTGTAAATATTTATGCACCCAACATAGAAGCACCTCAATACATAAGGCAAATGCTAAGAGTCATAAAAGGGTAAATCGACAGTAACACAATAATAGTAAGGGACTTAACACCCCACATTCACCAATGGAAAGATCATCCAAAATGAAAATTAAAATGAAAACACAAGATTTAAATGACACATTAAAGAAGATGGACTTAATTGATATTGACCGGGCATTCTACCAAAAAACAACAGAATACACTTTCTTATCAAGTGCTCATGGAACATTCTCCAGGATAGATCATATTTTGGGTCAGAAATCAAGCCTTGGTACATTTAAGAAAATTGAAATCATATCAAGTATCTTTTCTGACCTCAATGCTATGAGACTAGATATGAATTACAGGAAAAAAAAACTGTAAAAAATACAAACACATGGAGGCTAAGCAATATGCTACTGTATAACCAAGAGATCACAAAAGAAATCAAAGAGAAATCAAAAAATACCGAGAAACAAATGACAATGAAAACAGGATGACCTAAAACCTATGGGATTCAGCAAAATCAGTTCTAAGAGGGAAATTTATAGCAACACAATCCTACCTCAAGAAACAAGAAAAATCTCAAATAAACAACCTAACCCTACACCAATAGCAATTAGAGAAAGAAGAGCAAAAACCCCCCAAAGTTAGCAGAAGGAAAGAAATCATAAAGATCAGATCAGAAATAAATGGAGAAGAAACGAAGGAAGCAATAGCAAAGATCAATAAAACTAAAAGCTGATTCTTTGAGAAGATAAACAAAATTGATAAACCATTAGCCAGACTCATCAAGAATAAAAGGAAAAAAGACCCAAAATTAATAGAATTAGAAATGAAAAAGAAGTAACAACTGACTGCAGAAATACAAAAGATCATGAGAGATTACTACAAGAAACTATATGCCAATAAAATGGACAACCTGGAAGAAATGGACAAATTCTTAGAAAAGCACAACGTTCTGAGACTGAACCATGAAGAAGTAGAAAATATGAACAGACCAATCACAAGCACTGAAATTGAAAATGTGATTAAAAATCTTCTGACAAACAAAAACCCAGGACCAGATGGCTTCACAGGGAAATTCTATCAAACATTTAGAGAACAGCTAATACTTATCCTTCTCAAACTCTCCCAAAATATAGCAGAGGGAGGAACACTCTCAAACTCATTCTGCAAGACCACCATCATCCTGACACCAAAACCAGACAGAGATGTCACAAAAAAACAAAAAAAAAAACAAAAAAAACTACAGATCAATATCACTGATGAACATAGATGCAAAAATCCTCAACAAAATACTAGCAAACAGAATCCAATGGCACATTAAAAGGATCATACACCATGATCAAGTGGGGTTTATTCCAGGAAAGTAAGGCTTCTTCAATATATGTAAATCAATCAACATGATGCACCATATTAACAAATTGAAGGATAAAAACCATATGATAGACTCAATAGATGCAGAAAAAGATTTTAACAAAATTTAACACCAATTTATTACAAAAACTCTCCAGAAAGTAGGCATAGAGCAATCTTCCTCAACATAATAAAGGCCATATATGACAAACCCACAGCCAACATCGTTCTCAATGGTGAAAAACTGAAACCATTTCCTCTAAGATCATGAACAAGACAAGGTTGCCCACTCTCACCACTATTATTCACTATTGTTTTGGAAGTTTTAGCCACAGCAATCAGAGAAGAAAAAGAAATAAAAGGAATCCAAATTGAAAAAGAAGTAAAGCTGTCACTGTTTGCAGATGACATGATACTATACACTGAGAATCCTAATGATGGTACCAGAAAACTACCAGCACTAATCAATGAATTTGGTAAAGTAGCAGGATACAAAATTAATGCACAGAAATCTCTGGCATTCCTATACACTAATGGTGAACAATCTGAAAGAGAAATTAAGGAAACACTCCCATTTACCACTGCAACAAAAAGAATAAAATACCTAGGAATAAACCTACCTAAGGAGCCAAAGACCTATATGCAGAAAATTATAAGACACTGATGAAAGAAATTAAAGATGATACAAACAGATGGAGAGATATACCATGTTCTTGGATTGGAAGAATCAAAATTGTGAAAATGACTCTACTACCCACAGCAATCAACATATTCAATGCTATCCCTATCACACTACCAATGGCATTTTTCACAGAGCTAGAACAAAAAATTTCACAATTTTTTATGGGAATACAAAAGACCCTGAATAACCAAAGCAATCTTGAGAAAGAAAAGCGGAGATGGAGGAATCAGGCTCCCAGACTTTAGACTATACTACAGAGCTACAGTAATCAAGACATGGTACTGGCACACAAATAGAAATATAGATCAATGGAACAGGATAGAAAGCCCAGAGATAAACCCATGCACATATGGTCACCTTATTTTTGATAAAGGAGGCAAGAATATACAATAGATAAAAGACAGCTTCTTCAATAAATTGTGCTGGGAAAACTGGACAGCTACATGTAAAAGAATGAAATTAGAAGACTCCCTAACACCGTATACAAAAATAAACTCCAAATGGATTAAAGATCTAAATGTATGGCTTGACATTATAAAACTCGTAGGAGAAAACATAGGCAGAACACTCTGCCATAATTCACAGCAAGATCCTTTATGACCCACCTCCTAGAGAAATGGAAATAAATCAAATATAAACAAATGGGACCTAATGTAACTTAAAAGCTTTTGCCCAGTAAAGGAAACCATAAACAAGAAGAAAGAAAACCCTCAGAATGAGAGAAAATATTTGTAAATGAAGCAACTGAGAAAGGTTTAATCTCCCAAATATATAAGCAGCACATGCAGCTCAATATCAAATAAGCAAATAACCCAATCCAAAAATGGGCAGAAGACCTAAATAGACATTTCTCCAAAGAAGATTTACAGATTGCCAACAAACACATGAAAGGATGCTTGACATCACTAATCATTAGAAAAATGCAAATCAAAACTACAATGAGGTATCACCTCACACCGGTCAGAATGACCATCATCAAAAAATCTACAAACAATAAATGCTGGAGAGAGTGTGGAGAAAAAGGAACCGTCTTGCACTGTTGGTGGGATGTAAATTGATACAGCCACTATGGAGAACAGTATGGAGGTTCCTTACAAAACTAAAAGTAGAGCTACCATATGACCCAGCAATCCCACTACTGGGCGTATAACCTGAGAAAACCATAATTCAAAAAGACTCATGTACCACAATATTCAGTGCAGCACTATTTACAATAACCAGGACATGGAAGCAACCTAAGTGTCCACTGACAGGTGAATGGATAAAGAAGATGTGGCACATACATACAATGGACTATTACTCAGACATAAAAAGAAACAAAATTGAACTGTTTGTAGTGAGGTGGATGGACCTAGATTCTGTCATACTGAGTGAAGTAAGTCAGAAAGAGAAACACAAATACCATGTGCTAACACATATATATGGAATCTAAAAAATATTTTTAAATTGTTCTGATGAACCTAGGGGCAGGACAGGAATAAAGACGCAGATGCAGAGAATAGACTTGAGGACACGGAGAGAAGGAAGGGTAAGTTGGGACGAAGTGAGAGAGTAGCATTGACATATATATACTACCAAATGTAAAATAGATAGCTTTTGGGAAGCAGCTGCATAGCACAGGGAGATCAGCTTGGTGCTTTGTGACCACCTAGAGGGTTGGGATATGGAGCATGTTAGGGAGGCTCAAGAGGGAGAGGATATGGGGATATATGTATACACACAGCTGATTCAGTTTGTTGTACAGCAGAAACTAATACAACATTGTAAAGCAATTATACTCCAATAATGATTTTAAAAAAAGAAAAAGAAAATAGATAAACACAATCTAATAACCTAATTCTGTATAATGTATGCAATATGGGGAGAATAATTAATTAGTAAGGTTAATTTTACATTGGTTTACTCTTCTGTTAAAAAGGCCATTTAATTAGCCAAAATAAATTTCTACAATGTTGATTATGCCTTAAGAATTTAAATCTCTCCTGGAATGAGAATTACTACATGTCTTCCATTCTCTTACCGCTATAATCCGTGAAGATATGGCCATAGTGCCTGCTATACCTCTTCATTCAGCAGGATGGGAAGCAGTAGAGATGAAGAAAAGTCGTTAAGAAAAGAGAGTTAATAATTAAATAGAAGACTACAAATCCAAGAAATCACTTAAAGGGAGATAGATAGGTCAGGTGTAATCTGGACTTGATACTAGACTGCAGCTCTGGTTGTGATGGTGTTTCCTGGTAGGAGTTTCCATGCTTGCTATGCCAAATGTAGTTAAGCCCAATGACAGAGCTGACTTGCAAAAGCTCATTAGGAACATCTCTTCTTAACTCCATGTTCACTGAGGTTATATTTTTAGCTTTTAACCATAGTGGGAGTATTTACAGTATGGAAATTGTCAACCACTACAAATCTTTCTCTGTCTCCCTGCCTGCCAGTCTCCTCCCCAAAGAGCCAATTCTTAAACATTTACCAGTATAGCACTCTACTACCTCAGTTCAGATACTTTGTCCTGTATAAAGCAGATCACCTCCAACATATTAGGAACTGAGCTTAAGGTCCATGTTCTTAACTGGGGAATGTGGTAAGGTTGTGAGAGGTAGGGGCTGGCAATGACTAACTTATAAAGTCCTTAGCCAAACAAGTGGTTTATAAGACAAGGACTATGGACTTGACAAGTACCTTTTTGTTTATGAAGGAGGTGAAAGCTTAGTGAGCATGTGGGTGTTCAGGGACACTACTATAATACTAGTGTTTGGAATGCAAACCCAATCCAGAACCAATGCTTTAGTTAAGAGTTTCTAATATGCTTCCAGTCATTGTCAGGATTAGCTTAGGAAAGGATGGGGTTGAAGTTTCCGGGGATAAACTTCATGCTCATAGTTGATTGAGACTTTAATAAAATGATGTATTATGCTGGGTAATTTATATAGGTTGTTTAAATCATTACATTAATCTTTCAAAGGCAGAATTATTCAGATTTTGTTGAGTAGAAAGAGCCTCACAGTGGCAGAGTCCTTTCTCCAAAATCACCCAGTTGATTTTGGTTTATGGCAAGCTTGGTAAATGGCAAGCTTGGTACACTTTGGTAAATGGCAAACTTGATTTGGTATAGTAATATTTTTGGTATTTTCTCTGCTGTGCCATGTTGTAATGTAATTATGGACCGTGTGTCATAAGTGGCTAAAAGATGAACCACTTCTGTTTCCTTCGGAGTCTTATTCTATAGGTGATAAGGATTAATTTGTGGAGGGTGGCTTGGAGTTGGGTAGGATTGTAGGCCAGAGATCATTAAAGAGAATAATTCTATGGTTTAGATGAGAATTAATGAGGTCTGAAGAAAGAATGATGAGAAAGGGACAGATTAAAAATTTGTACAGGATATTAGATTAAGTTGATTTGATGTTGGTAAAGACGGGAAGTACTCTTGAAATGACTTTGGTTATACACATGAAACTTCCTCTTCAAATATACTATAAGTATCAACAGTATGTATGCATATTTAAATTTTCTACAGATATTTACAATCATCCTATGTCCAATCTCCTTCTATCTCTTCTGAAAGAATTTATAGAACATGTGACCTTTTTTCACTCTGCAAATCTCTTAAATTAAATGAAAGTCATTCCATATTCTCTTGACAACTTTGCCCTCTCTCTGCTTCTCTTCTTACTCTTCGTTTTTCTTCTCAGAAGTCCAAATTATGTTTTTTTTTATAGTTTTGTGCCAAACTTACTCTAGATTTTTCTACTTTACAAAATTGAAACCAAGAAGAACAGGGCTGTCCCTATAGCTTGTATTTACTGTTCTCTCTCTATTGGATAATAAATGTACAGTCATTATTATATTTAATACTTAAAATAACAGAAAATGTTTATTGAGATCCTCCTATGTGACTCAGTAGACACTATTATTACCTGCTTCACAGAATTTAAACCAAGGAATGGAATGTTAAGCACAGTAATGTGCCCAGGATCACACAGCTAGCAAGTGGTGAAATGAAAATCAAACCTGGGGGTGTTTGACTCCAGGCTTAAACTTTTAACCACTGTGCATGTTGCCCTCTACCTTATCCAGAAAAGGTGGGCTGCAGCAGGTATTCTTCATGTGTGGCATATAGTATCCACACTCTAAATGCTTGTCTAATAGATTAATTAGACATATATGAGAGTCTGGATTCTTCTCTTGAGTTCCTGAGCAGAGTGAGACACATAGCTTTGAAAAATTATATAAGGCTTATATCATTCTAAGCCTTATATATTTTTACAGTATTTTCAGTTTTACTTCTGTTAGGAACTGTTAAGTCATACTTCTTTTTTCACCTTTTTCCATTATTAATACTATTTATATGAGAATTATTTTAAAACTGACCCATGAAAATAATTTCAGGAGTTACAAATTTGTTTTGAAAATTTTCATTTTCATTTGAAAACCATCATTTTCACATATGCTTCAAAGACCATCTGTTCAATGTGTATTGCTAGTTCTAATTAATTTTGCTTTTAATTTATGATCTTTACGTATGTGTCATTTTGTGCAATGCCTTGTGAAGGATAGGTTTTTAAGAATTAGCATATAAAATAAAGGTGATAAATTTTGCAGAACAAAACCATAAGGAAACTCATGCTTGTTGAGAATGTCTTCATTGAGTTTCTTTTTATTTTTTTGCCATTAACTGTGTGCATTTAATTTTATTTAAGCTTCAGTTTCTCACTGATAAATAGAGATATTACATGCCTACTATATGGAACTATTTTAAGGGTTACATTCAATGAAATTACATAATTCCCTAGCAGAAAGTTAGTAAGAGAGTAGATGTCTAATAAATTGTACTGTTATTATTACCATTACAATATAATTTTCTTTATGTATGGACCCAAGTTGCTTGGGGGAAAATAAGTGACCCTGGGCCAATGTATTTTAGTATCCCCAATTTGAGATATGAGAAGGATAAACATATTAAAGATATTGAGATAGTCTTTGGTAAATTCACTAAAAGCTTATAAATATTCCACATAACACAGAATAAACTTTGGAAGACCTTGTCCTCAGAGAAGTCATCCGTTGTCTTCCATTTGCCCTTCTGTATATGAAATCCATGCTGCAGACACCAATATTCTATTTTTTAATTAATTTTTATTGGAGTATAATTGCTTTACAATGCTGTGTTAGTCTCTGCTAAGTCTCAGTCTGAGGAATGCTGGTATGCTATGACCCTCTGTGCAGGTCTCTCTCTGCTTTGCCCTCTGCACACCTGTTGCTGCACGCTCTTCTGAGGCTCTGAAGCTCCCTTTCTGTCCCCACCAGTGAGGGGACTTTTCAGTATGCTGAAACTTTTCCTCCTTCACAGCTCCTTCCCAGGGGCACAGGTCCCTTACAGATTCATTTCTCTCTCTCTCTTTTTTTTTTTTTTTTCTTTTGCCCTATCCAGTTATGTGGAAATTTTCTTGCCCTTTTGGAAGTCTGAGGTCTTCTGCCGGTGTTCAGTAGATGTTCTGTGAGAGTCATTCCACATGTAGATGTATTTTTTATGTATTTGTGAGAAGAAGGTGAGCTCCATATCCTACTCTTCCGCCATCTTGATCTGATCTCCCTGCAGTGAGTTGCTCTTTATATTTTACATCTTATTGTCAAGCACATCTCTAACACAGCACCATTTTTTTTTTTTTTTTTTACCATTTTTATTCTTAGTAATCATTGGGCTACCAAAAAGAAAATGGCATTTAAGTATGGAGATTAATGTTGTTAGGGAGATAAGAATCAAAGTGCATTGTGACTCCTACATTCACTTATCTAGATAAATCTTAAGAAGAAAAAGATTTATTGATGATGACATTGCTTGTTTTACTCAATGTAAATACTATAGGTATTAAAATGAGATTTAATAAACACTGCAATCAAATTATTGATTCTTTTCTTCTATGCAAAATCTTCTTTCTTGGTTTTCTCTCCCAACAGCTTATTGACTGGGGATATATATATATATATATGCGGATATATATATCCAAATATATCTATATGTCTATCTACCTATATATTTATATCTATATATTGATATATAGATGTATATTTCCAATTAAATACATATATAATATAGTTGAACCTTGAATAAAATCGGGGTTAATCCATGTATAACTTATAGCTGGCCCTCTCTATCTGTGGTTCCTCTGCATCTGCAGATTCAACCTACCACAGACCGTATAGTACTATAGTATTTACTATTGAAAAATATCTGTGTATAAGTAGAGTAGTAAAGTTCAAAACCCATGTTGTTCAAGAGTCAACTGTACATATGTAATACACTTGTATGTATGCATGTATTAGTATATATACACTTAAGTATATATAAGTATGCATTTTTTAACTTAAAATTTTATTTATTTATTTATTTATTTATTTATTTATTTTTTTCTTTATTAACATCTTTATTGGAGTATAATTGCTTTACAACGTTGTGTTAGTTTCTGCTGTATAACATAGTGAATCAGCTATATGTATACATATATCCCCATATCCCCTCCCTCTTGAGCCTCCCTCCCACCCTCCCTATCCCACTCTTCTAGGTGGTCACAAAGCAACCAGCTGATCTCCCCGTGTGATGCAGCTGCTTCCCACTATCTATTTTACATTTGGTAGTGTATATGTGTCAATGGTACTCTCTCACTTCGTCCCAGCTTACCCTTCCCGCTCCTCGGTGCTTTGTGACCACCCAGAAGGGTGGGAGAGGGAGTATGGGAGGGAGACGCAAGAGGGAGGAGCTATGGGTACATATGTATATGTACAGCTGATTCACTTTGTTAGAAAGCAGAAACTAACACACCATTGTAAAGCAATTATATCCCAGTAAAATTTTTCAAAAAACAAAAAAAGACACAGACGTAGAGAATGGACTTAAGTATTCATTTTTAAATGACTATATTGAATTGCCGTCTGTACAAATGAAAATAGCAGAAAACTGCTTATCCCAGGCCAGTGCTAAAGTGAGCAATTAGTTTTAGGTTGATTCTTTTGGCAAGAAGAGATACAATTAGAAAGACTTCTGCATTAGACTATTATTTAAAACTCATTGAAACTTGGTCTAGAAGTAGCTGCCCATTGCATTTGGTTGTCACAATTGTTCAGTGCAATTAATAAACAACCTGTAGTCACCACTTTAGTCTTTCTATACATTTTACTCTGAAATTTCAATATCTGAGACCACAGAAATTCAAAACTAAAGAAACTGTGTTTATAAGATATATGCAACTCTTGAGAATAATTCAGAATAATTCAGCCTACTGCATTTTGTACTTTTTAAAGAGAATATTTTTATGCCCAGAAATCCTGTTTATTAAAGCACAAATGAAGTCTTATTTTTCATAGATAATGCATATACAGTGCTATATACGGTTTTAGTTATATTGTAATATCTGTTAATTCAAAAGATTTAAAAAATTTTGCTATCTTTCAATGAGCATTTTTTGGTACATTTCCCATTCTGATCCTGTTAAAACAGCTTGCTGGTTACCAGAATTTTTTGCCAAGCTTCAAATGTTGCTATCATTTTTCTCTTTGTATAGCCATATTTCCTCTAATCACTTTATTGTACAACATTTTATATGCATACCCAAATTGATTCAAGCTTAGGACTATGTTAGGATCTCATTATATAATTGCCAAAAGCAGCAGAGCTAGGTAAGATTTGCTCCTTGAGAAGTAATTAGACCATTACTTAATGTCAATGACTTAAGACAGCTATTGGAGGGAGGCTGTCTTAATGAATTAGTCTATTTTTTAAAGAATATTTAGCAACTGTGCATTGTCTAATATTGATTTCCATTATATTCTATCTAGAAATTAAACAGATTGATAATAAAACCTTTCATTCAGTTCTACCACAATAGATTTAATGAATAACTGGCTGCATGCATAGCCCCCAAACTAGTTTCATTTAGCAACAAATGGCATAATGTAATAGAAGATGTTATAATTTAAATAATAAGTATGACTCTAACTAGTGTAGAGCTTGGACTTTTTGTCTTCAGTAGCCATGCTTGTTTTCATTTAAATGTTACTGAAAGAAATACCTAATTTTGTTCATGGTAATGCATGGGATCTTTAGAGACTTGTTTAGTAGCAGCTTTAAGAAATATGTTTCTTCTTTAAAAAGAAGTACATTAATTCAGAGGAAATAAGAGTCTTCATTTGACATCAAAGAGACAAAGGTGTGTACTTATTGACTACAGGACTTTCAGCAACTACTTCCACTCTGAACAAAATTTTTCCCATCTGCAAAATGGAAACCTAATATTTATCCCCAACTTCACACTTGAATGAAAACTTCCAGAGGGCATGATCTTCTCTGCTTTGTGTACTGATTAACCAAGTACCTAGAACAACCCATCTGATGCTTATGAATTACTCAATGAAGAATGAACTTTGAGACCTAGAGGAATTTTGATTATAAAGTATCTTGCATATAGCAAATGCTTAACTAGGCTGATCAGTATCCCAATTTGCTTGGGACTGTCCTGGTTTTAGCACTGAAAGTCCTGCATCCCAGGAAACAGTCTTTGCCAAATTAGTAAGGTTGTTTACCCTATTCGCTCAATACAATTTAGGTGCTGTGAAAACTGCAAAGGCACAGGTATTTTGGAGATTCATTGCCTCTAACATGTCCAGTTATTTAAAATAGATCAAAGTACCATAATAACAATCTACTAAGTGGTGAAACATGATAAAAAGAGGAAAAGTATAGGAAAGAGATTTAACTGTTTTTTGTATTCTCAATCATGTTCAGCAAAATATATATTTAGAGCAAATCAGCCTACAGTACTTCCTTTGAACACCTAGTTGAATGAAAGCAGTACTGGAATTCAAACACTAATATTATCACTAAATAAAAAAGGTAATTTTTCTATCACAGATTTTTCATGTTGATTAAAATGAGCAACACTGTTAAACTCTTAATATACTGTATTTCTAATTTACATGTATAATAGAGTGATATTTAGGTTTTAGATGAAAAGAGAAGGAACGGGAAGATGATGGTTATGTTGAGTTGTTAGACAAAATTGAAAAAGTAGAGAATTCAATGGAATATTCAAATGTGTATTTCTCACACATGTGAATCAGTGCAATTCTTTTCAACAGTTTCTTATCTCCAGTCCCCTTTTGGGATCATTTCTCTCTTGAAGAGGTTTTAATGAGTGACCTACTTTGGGATTGTTTTCATTTAAAAAAAAGTGTTTGCTGATGCATTTTCCATATATCCCACATGGTTAATATCAGACTGTAGCAAGAGCCTGAGGGAGCATATGTGCCCTGGAAAACTTCTGTATCAAGTCTATTTAGGTATGATAGGCTGCAATGCCCAGTCTCTTTGTTCCAATGGACTTTGCAAATAAGATGAAGACATGAGGATCAGAACAAATGCCTAGGATTCCTGGCGGGGGGTGGAGGTGGAATCTTTTAATGAAGTTGTCCTCAGAAAATGATGTTATCAGAGGGACTTCCCTGGTGGCAGAGTGGTTAAAAATCCACCTGCCAATGCAGGGGACATGGGTTCAATCCCTGGTTTGGGAAGATCCCACATGACGCCGAGCATCTAAGCCTGTGCACCACAGCTACTGAGCCTGTGCTCTAGAGCCTGCAAACCACCACTACTGAAGTCTGCATGCCTACAGCCTGTGCTCTGTTACAAGAGAAGCCACTGCAATGAGAAGCCCGCACACCACAACAGAGAGTAGCCCCTGCTCACCACAACTAGAGAAAGCCCTCACACAGCAACGAAGACCCAACGGAGCCAAAAATAAATAAATTTATTTATTTTTTTTTAAAAAGAGGGCTTCCCTGGTGGCGCAGTGGTTGAGAATCTGCCTGCCGGTGCAGGGGACACGGGTTCGAGCCCTGGTCTGGGAAGATCCCACATGCCGCGGAGCAACTGGGTCCGTGAGCCACAACTGCTGGGCCTGCACGTCTGGAGCCTGTGCTCCGCAACAAGAGAGGCGGCGACGGTGAGAGGCTCGCTCACCGTGATGAAGAGTGGCCCCCGCTCGCCGCAGCTGGAGAGGGCCCTCACACAGAGGCGAAGACCCAACACAGCCAAAATAAATAAATTAATTAATTAAAAAAAAATTCATGTAAGTGACGTAAAAGCGTTTATTAAAAAAAAAAAGAAAAAGAAAATCTTGTATCAGAATTTCCTTCCATTCTGAGTGAGCTTGAGTGTCTGTGTGTGCAAAGGTACTGCACGAGGTGAACAACATGGGCTTAATTTGAATGATGTTGACTAATAATTTTTTTTTAGATTTTTGGCTATCTGAAGTGTACCAGTAAACAGTGAGGTAACATTTAGTTTGTTAATTATTTTTAGAATTTTTAAGTGTCATGGGTGTTTATTTTATAAGTAAACAAAAAAAGTAATTTGGAATAATATAAGAATCCAAACATAGGGACTTTTATCACCTTTCCTCTCAGCCATGTAGCTCCTGCCTTCCTCAAAATACATCTAAAGAAGAAAAACTTAAGACCCATTAAAAGAGGAAAAAGTATTCAACATGGAAATGACTTTATTATAAAAGGAACAGAACTGTAATGTCCATGTCTTCCCCCCCCCTTTTTTTTTCTTTTGGTGTAAGCTGTCTGAAATGAGGATATGCTTTGCATCATTGCCATCAATGGCCAGGGGGGTAGCTTGGGGTCCCTATCTGTGGTAAAAGTGATCAAAATATTACCCCTATAAAGGGCTTTTCTTTTGGGGGAAAAATGATAAGAAGAATCCAGAGAAGAGGCTGCCTGGGATGTGGGTTTGCAAGGAGGTTTAACAAAGTAATGTCAAAATTTTGGGAACTGGGAATGTAATTCAGAGAGATCATTCTGCAAGACATAAGAGGAAAGAAAGGTAGTGAGCTCTGCTCTCTATGTCCCTTTCCTCCCTCATATTTAAAGATTAAGTTTGTTTTGAACAACATTTAGTAGGTCATAGTGAATGCAAACAATTGTAAGGTATACAAGATTAGTAAGTCTCAGTTTTAGAAGTCATAAAAGATACTGAGAAGAAAACCAACTTCCCCACTGAGTCTCAAGGGTAAGAATTGGGGATCTAAATGAGGTGGAACAAACCCTAGGGAAATGATCAAGCTGGAAAACTGAGACATTAGTCTAAGTCCTCTTTAAAGCAAACACCAAGATGGGATTGAAAGTGCAACACATGTATTTCTTTCACACTTGTGAGAGAAAATGGCACGGGAGCCAGAACTAACTGGAAGAACCATCAAATTGCAATGTAGGTTTGGTTCTGATGAAGGAAGGATGGATAGAGAAAGGAGTGAGAAAGGGAAGTAAGGAAGGAATGAAGGTAGGTTCTGTACAGTAATTAGAATCTGTACAGTATAGCTCTAGGGACAAGTTGCCAAGATCTTTGATGGGAGTGTGAGGGGAATCTGGAATCTCAGTTTATCATATATTGCTCAGTTGTCTAGCACCTCCCAGGAGTGGACATGCTTTAGTATCCCTACTGTGCTTATTAATTGGCAGGAGAAGCTATTGGGAAATGTGGTCTTAGCATGAACTTAGTGTTGGATTTTTGAGAGCATAACAGCTAGAGCCATTGGTCAATTAAGCTCCCTGCATTTGGAGATCTGAAAGATGCATTCTTATGGGCTCTACACCGATCTCTGCATCTGAAAAATCCATGTCACAGACTGAAGAAGAAAACTAATTTTATTTCTAACAGAAGTAAAAACTTAAGCTTGATTTAGACATATGTCCTGTCTTCATTCTTTCTTTCCTTAAAAACATTGACTGAGCATCAACTCTGAAAGTTCTGTAGTAAATGCTTTGTTAATGTAGAAATTCAAGCTGGTACCTAGGAAAGACTGTCTAGGTAATAACGGTTCAGCCAGTTGATAACTTAAGAGTCTCAGAAATCATCTACTATTTGAAGCAGTGCAATTGCTGCTTTTAGGCATATGAGGAGTTTGGTAAGTTTATATCCCTATGAAGAAGAATGGCTAGAAATAGCTAGTCATGGGCCTGGCCAAATGAATTGTTGTTGAAGGTATTCTAAATAGCTCAATCATAAAACCAAGACAATAGTTTAATTCGGCAGTTCTCAAACTTTTTTGTCTTTGGATAACTTTACACTTGGTTTTCATGGATTATATGGATTGATATTTGCCATGCTGCAAATTAAAACAGAGAACTTTTTACAGTGCAAGAATACAAAAACACACACTCCATTAACCATCAGAATAAAAATGTCAGAACAATCACAGGCCCTGTAGCTTCTTGAAAACTCCACTGTACACTGGTGATATAGAGTGCAAAAGGCAAATAGCACATTAATGTATTTATGAGTCTGAAAGTGTCTTAGGGATCCCCAGGTATCCCTAGACTACACATGGAGAACTACTTGTCTAATTATAATGACCACAAAATACTGCTGGGGTTTAGAAGTGTTCAGGTCATTGATTTCCAAGTAGTTCATGCAAGGACAGCAGATTTCAGCCTTAGGGTAGGTCCTGCCCTGGTGAGAATGGGGTTCTTAATATATTATCTGCCTTGCTTATGTTTGAACAAGGAACTGTTAGGGGTTATTCTATAGATTGACAGTTACCAACATCTACACTTGAGGGATGACAGGGCCAGAGAACTGGAACTATTGATGACAGAATTTTCCAACTGCACCTCTCTACTTGAAGCAAGTAAGGAAGAAAGAACAAGCCAAGAGAATTTGTCACAGCCTGGGCACCAACCTTCTGGCAGTAAGTAAGGTAAAGTCACTGATATTCAGATATTTTGGGGACTGCATTATAGTTCTCAGCTGAGATTGATATTGATAACAGAAAGTGATTTGAATAAGAATAAAACTCATATTTTTAGTGATTGTTGTTTGATTAATTAATATATTACTATTTAAATTGTGAGCTCCTTGAGGGTAATAGTCACATTTATTTTGTTCAGAGAACCCAACACAGTGTCCAGCACATAGTAGATGCTTAGATTTACCAAATGTGTGAATGAATAAGTAAATGAAATGTTCACTTTGGCATTAAGCAAAACGTTGTGTATACAGTGGTGAAAAAAATAGGCATGGACCTATTTTTGTTGTGAAGATTGCAGCCAAGTGGGGAAAGAAGGGAATAACTAAAACTGACCTTCTCTCAACAGTTCTTGCCAACTTTTCCATCTTCGAACATGGTGTTTTCTCTGCCTGGACTGCCCTTCCCTAAAATGTGCTTCTGGTGAAAAGCTCACTGATTACAAAATTACATGTTAAAATGCTCCTATGAGTAGGTTCACCAGTCTTCTTTCAGATTGTAAGCTCCTTGAGGATAAGAGATGAAACTGTTCCATTTTTGGAAGTTCTAGCGCTTAGCACAGTGGTTGGAAAACAATAAGCAATTAATATTGTTCATTGAATGGATGAATAAATAAATATATTTCACAAAAGGATAATGAGTGAGTTATTTCAAGAAATATATGTAAAGATAACAGGTCAAAGAAATGAATCAGTATTTATTACATTTTCCCCTGGTTTCCTCTCACCACAGACCACACCAAGTGTCTTTTATGGACCAAGGAAGAGAAAAGAAAGTCTTTCTTTTTCAGACATTTCTCTTTCAAAAGCCTAGAACCAGACATTAAAAGCCACAAACTGTATGATTCCATTTTTATGAAACTTCCAGAATAGGTAAATTATAGAGACAGAACACAGGGTAGTTGTCACCAGTGGTTAAGGAGAGGGTAGAATGGAAAGTAACTGCTTAATGGGTATAGAGCTTCATTTTGGGGCGATGAAATGTTTTGAAACTAGATAATGTAGTGATGATTGCAACATTGTCAACATAATAACTGCCACTGAATTGTACACTTTAAAATGTTAATAGTTAGTTTTATCTTATATGAATTTTACTTCAATTGAAAAAAAGTATAGGGTCCAAGGTTGAGAGTGCTGTGCAAAACTAGGTCAGGCAGTGGTTTGAGCTTTTGGATGTTTGGGGACACTTGTACTATATTTTCTGTCTCCTCTATTCCTTTATTCAACAAGTATATGCAGAGACTCTGAACTGGGCACTGGGTTACTTTCTCAGAGGAGTGGCATGAACCTAACTGATATAGTCCTTATCCTCCTACAATTTAGAGCCCAGTCAGGATCTATACATTAAATTACTTTAATACAGTGTCATCATTATCTTTACATGATTGTATTAAATGTTACTTTTAAAAATATATGTAAAGATGTTGTTTTGGGAGAAGGTACTCTGATAAGTTCTGGTTAGTAACTGTTTGTACCAATCCTATTAGAGAGTTAAATGTATTTTTCCCTTTGTAAGTACAGACTTACCTTTAACTTTTGCTTAAATTAAGAAACTTGAAGCCAAATATCTCAAATATTATATTTTAGTTTAATTTTTCTCAGTATTGAACTTATTTTCATGAATGTATTAAAAAATTAATTACATTGTGATAATTTTTCCATTTCCCAATTATGAAGAAACAATAGATAATCTAACTTGTGCTATCTGAAATCTGTAGCCTTGATTGTAATTCCAATATTTTTTTTTTATATTTGAACTGTTCAGAAAAAAAAAAAAAATTGGAATTATAACAGAATGCAACTCAATATGGATTTATTAAGCACATATTAAGTGATAGGTATAGCCCTAGGTCCTATGGTAGATATTTTAAGAATAAGATTTAATACTGTACTAGATGACTTTACAAGCTTACAATCAAGTAGGAGAAATAAGATAACCACATAAACAAATATAATAGGGAATGCAGAAAACAAAACATCTTAAAAATATGCAAGCCTGAAATACAGGCTGAAAAGGGAGAGACACTCATTCAGTGACGTGACAGATTTCATGTAAGGAGTGAAGTTTGGTGGCTAGGAATAGAATTTTGAGAGGAGGTTTAGTTCAGAAGAGGCTATTACAGCAGTAGAGAACACAGTGAGGAGATGCAGTGATGAGAAAAATAAAGATGTGTATGGGGAACGAGGAGTAATTCAGAAGGCTGCTACAGTATTTTTGAAATGTAGGTCATATGTGTCCTTCCTTAATAATTTTGCCATATTTTACAATATTTTTCATGTTTGCATATGCATATTTGCCATGTTTGCACATTACTTCTTTTTAAAACTTTTTCAATATTATTGCACTATACACTTTCTTGCTTAAATATATTTACTTTTAAAATGTAGTTCTTATAATGATTTTCAAAATCCCATGAATAGAATATAATTTTAAATATTTAACATAATTAAAACAATGTTATTAACTTAGAAATGGTAAATTTAGAATAAATGAAAAGCAATAATCTACAAATAATTGCCAAACCTAATTTGATACTGACCAGGGTTCTTGGCCTTCCCCAGTCAATAGAAATTGACTAGAGGCCATACAAGAAATTCAGGCAAGGCTTTATTGGGGTCCCTGCTGCAGCAGGGGGAAGCGAGAACAAATAACAAGTTCCCTTGCTTGCTTGCTCCCCGGGGTGGGGGAGAGTGAGCTTGTTCCTTATATGGGGTGACGGAAGGGGTGTGTCCAGGGATCAGACCTGAGGGGTGGCTTATGTCGTTTGCCCACCCCTTATGTGGTGTTGTGTGCAGTACCCTGCTTTTGCTCCAGCCTCTTCAAAAGTGGCAGTTGGGTTTTTTTGGCCTCTTGGTATCTCTTGCCAGTAATTTTGCCCCAACTGCACACGCACGCAGGAAATTTTTGTCTCATACAGTTTCTTTGTATTTTGTTGCTCGAGGAGAGGTGTGTCCATGTGCAAGCACTGCAGCATTGCAGCACTGCAGCAGTGGGTCCCATGTCCCAGCCTGTCTTACACTGATTTATAAAACTGCATATATGAACTCTAGTTCTTTATGAAAATAATGGAAGGTTTTATGGTTAGTTAGAAACAAAACGGTATTTCATAATGCTTAGTTTAGATGGGGAGTTTGAGGTTGACATGTACACACTGCTATACTTAAAATAGATAGCCAAGAAGGACCTACTGTATAGCGACAGGGAACTCTGCTCAGTATTCTGTAATAATCTAAATGGGAAAAGAATTTGAAAAAGAATAGGTACATGCATACGTATAACTTTTTTAATCACTTTGCTGTACACCTGGAACTAACACAACACTGTTAATCAACTATACTCCAATATAAAATAAAAATTAAAACAAAAATAAAATAAAAAAACAAAATGCAGATAAAAGTTCTATATAAATAAAGTGACTCAGTTGAAAAGGGCACAACATTTTAATTATCTTCCCTAAGAGTCTGGGATACTGAGTATTGATTTTTAATGAAAATATTTATTGAGCACATTTTCCAAAAATGGCACCTTTTCAATGATATTTATAAGCTGATATGTCAATGTAATTGATATTAAGACTGATAGAAAGGCATTAGAGCAAGCTGTGTAAAGTATGACTAAGGGAAATATTGAGAGAGTCATCAAGGTTGGTACCTTTTTCTTGGGCTCCTTCCAACCAAAGATTCAGGCCCCAGGTTGACCCTGTCTCTCAAAATTCTCACTTTGAGGTGAGAAACCAGCTAAATGTTTGATAAAGGGGTAGGAGAGGGTAAGGGCAGGAGGGAGAAAAGAAGTTAATTCTTTGGTTTCTGGATCCTTCTGATAGATGGTTTCTCAGGTTTTAAAGTCAAGAGCAAACCCTAAGAGCAACATAAGTGCTAACACAAGATCAGAATATGATACATGGAGTTAAAGCACCATATACATATATATATATCAGTATTTGCCAAATTCTTATGTTTATTTCCCATGTTCTGCACACTCACAGATATTTGAAATAATAACTTATATTTCTAGATACAGCTTTAATTGCAGTATATAATTTCATAATTGACATTAAAATAGAATTAAATAATATTTTTAAAAAATTTATTTAAGGGTAGTTGATTTACAATGTTGTGTTATTTTCTGGTGTATAGCAAAGTGTGGGATTCAATAATCTTTATCTGTGAAAGAGAAGGGACAAATTAAAGTGATAGTCACACACTACTAGCTATTGTTCAGAGTGGGATTGGGAGGCAGGGAGAGTGAGTCAGCACTGGTCCTTTTTCAGCTTGTCCCTCTTGCTGCTGATTTTCCTATCTCAGTCTCTCCCTCAACTGGATTATAAGAAAAAAGCAATGTGTGGCTATTAGAACTAGCATACCTATTGATATAACAGATCAGACAGTGAGAAAATCTGCGGTATTTACCCAGGCATGAGGCAAAGGAGGAAGTAAGTGAAGGAGGAAGAGTGTCAGGATGTAGCTGGCATTCCTTAAGCATCTTGAGAGTAAGGGAGAAGCAGACCACACCAAATGTGTATTTAAATGAATATTTATTCTTCATTCAAACTCTGGACTGAAGAATGGAGGCTAGAACAGTTGTATGATCTTCTTCTATCCCCTAAGAATTATATAATTGGTATCAAGTTTTGTACCTGAAACTAAATGGACTACTGTCCATGTCTAAGCATTAGCCCATCTTTTGATCTTGTTGCATATTGGTTTGTTCCAATGATCCCTTTGAATATATCTCACCTTCACATGTGGTGTCTTCACCAGGATTCCTCACCACAGGTTGTTGATAGTATACTACTCACAATTTCAAATAATTTCCATTCCCCATGATACATAGACTCTAAGTATAACAGACAAGAATATGTAAATAAAAGATTCTGCATAAATCTGTAGTTCCAGAAACTAACATAGCACAACTACTAATTTTATGTCACATAAATATTTACAAACATATTCATGTTATATCATATGAAACAACGACCCTGTGAATAAGATATTATTAATACTATTTTACATTAATCATTTGAGGATCAGAAATTTTAATTGAACTGTCCAATATGAAACAACTTGGTAGTTACAGGGTCTAATTTTCAGTCCCATGCTTTTTCTTTTCCACTATATTTCAGGCCTGAACTGTACTTTAGATAACAAGAGACAACTAACACATGCATTTTGGCAACGCAAACTATCACTGAAGTACTGATTATATGAACATTGTTTAAGTGAACGCTATTTCCCTACTCAGTTATGCTTATCTGCTGTGGCTTGCTGACCTCCCAAAGAGGCCATCAAAACAGATATGTTCATCAAGGCAAGTTGAGTTTATTTCTTACTACAGTAAGGGAAGCCATAACCTTCACGTTATTAGTAACTTCTTAAAAGGGGAAATCAAAAGCAGGCTATTTATAAAATTTTTATTTAAGGTAGATCTTTCAGTGTAACATATCTGACTTGGATTTGGTAAAGTTCATGTTATAATATTAAGCATATCTTTGAAGAGTAACCAGTTTCTTGATGGGACCAGTTGAGCTATTTACCATTCTGATAAGGGGACATTTATGTGATGAAAGCAAGTTGAGCAGGTTCTTCTTTGAATAAATTAATTTTCAGGAAATTCCTGAAATGACAGGTTTATTTGCAGCTTTGTCTTCTTAGGCAAGAATTTCCTGGAAGAGTAAAGTCACGTCAAGGTAGATTGTCAAACAGTAAGCTGAGTGTATATAGCTGTTTCATTTTTTTTATAAAGAGCACACAAAACTATCATAGCACTCAAAAATAGAACAGAGGTAATTCATCTTTAGCTCATTATCTGGCTCAAAGTTGTATTTAATATTTGCTTTGAGTAAATTAAAGAACCAGTAAGTTAATGCAAATTGATAAAATAGGGCTTCCTAAAATGTATTCAAAGGAATATTGGTTCCCACAAGATACTTTTGGACAAAAGGTTTACTTAGTTAAATAGGTTTGGAAAGTATTGTATTCTATATCATTTTATTAATGAGTCAAAATATCCATAAGACTGGAGTGTTTGACTGTAATGCCCTGCAATTAAATGAAGCAGTCCTTTTCAGTATTATATAGAGTGATAAGGCCAGTGGCAAACTGAAAAGTGCCTGGCTTTCAAATTTGAAAATATAGTGTAGGGTGAAACATCTAAGGACAGGAGAGAGAGGGAGAGAGAAAGAGAAGAGGTAGAGAAGGAGGAGAAGGAGAAAAAAGACAAGAGGAAAGAAGGAACCTATGAACTAAATTCAGTTCTAGGTATAAGAAGAAGGTAGGTAAGATTGAGTCTTCTATTAAGTGAAACTATCTTTGCTAACCCTCTGTTTTCAAATTTGTTTGAATGGTAAATGAGATGACTATATACTTTATTATCTATACTAAGATATTTTGGAGTGTGAAAGGAGGTTCTGCCCAATTATAACTGGACAATATGCATGAACTTGAGCTATCTTGTGAAAACTGCAGTGTATGATCACCCTACAAGTTTTTATACACCACATATTTGGAGTCCATATTATAAGTCACAACCTTGAGGAATGCTGAGAATGATCAAAATCGTATCTAGAAGTGACCCCCATACGAATTCTATAAGGATGGCTATCACTTTGAGGATCATGGATCAAATTCTTGTCCCTAATACCAAATCACCTTAGCTGACTTAAGTTTCACCTGAAAAACTTCTACAATACTTATTTAAGCATTCTATGTATCCATAGGCAAAGAAAAAGGAAGTACCAATTATGATTTCTTGACAATTGTATTATTTTATTATCTTCATAAAATGTAAGTTTTTTAAAAGAACTAATGGAGACTCATGAAATAACAATGAATGGCCAGATAGAAACAGTTAGGAAAGCTAAAAAATTTGGGTCTTTATTGACATTTATATTCTTTAGAGTCTCTTAGATCATTTAGAGTAAAGATCATCGAATCAAAAGGCATCAGAGCCAGAAAGATAAGGAAATGAGAAAAGCAAGCAAGTAGAGTATTAGGGAGGTGAAGAGACTAGGGCCATGTGTACAAAGGCAGCTACTATTTAGTTCCAGATTACTGTTGTTATGCAGGAATATAGTACAAATACTTATAGATATTCTGAATTTTAAGAAAATATTAAATTTTTCATTTTATTGTTTACTACCCAATTTAAAAATGTTAGCCCAATTTAATTTTTTAATTAATTTATTAAAAAAAAATTTTAACATCTTTATTGGAGTATAATTGCTTTACAATGGTGTGTTAGTTTCTGCTTTATAACAAAGTGAATCAGTTATACATATACATATATCCCCATATCTCTTCCCTCTTGTGTCTCCCTCCCTCCCACCCATCTAGGTGGTCACAAAGCACCGAGCTGATTTCCCTGTGCTATGCGGCTGCTTCCCACTAGCTATTTATTTTACATTTGGTAATGTATATATGTCCATGTCAGTCTCTCACTTTGTCCCAGCTTACCTTTCCCCTCCCCATATCCTCAAGTTCATTCTCTAGTAGGTCTGCATCTTGATCATGATGCATTATCCTTTTAATGTGCTGTTGGACTGGAGATGGTGAAACAGAAATCAAGTTCAATTGATCACTCTTATTCCAGAGGAAAAACTAATCCTTCATAGAGGCAAACAACTGGCTCATGTTGCTCCAGTGTTTACAGAAATGTATAATGGGCTGTGGTGTGTGTGTGTACATATTTGGTGTTACCTTAGGGCTCTGAATGTCTAGATTATTCATTATTTTGGCACAGCTTAGAAATTTATTTGTGAATATGTATATGTGTCCAGTGTGATTTGGGTCCTTTCTGGAGGTAATGTAAATGTTGGATACTTTCTTTTGAAATCTGTTACCTTTATTCAGCACTTTCACACTTCGAATATTTTTAATTCTTATTTCAAAATAATCTAGTTCTTCTACTTATATTTACAGACAGTGTGGAGATGCATATTCCACAAAACAACTGCTTTATTGTGGTTTTAGTTTTTATTGAAGTGTAATTAATGTACAATATTATATAAGTGACAGGTGTACAATATAGTGATCCACCAATTTCTAAAGGTTATACTCCATTTGTAGTTATTATAAGATATTGGCTATAATCCCTATGTTGTACAATATATGCTTGTAGTTCATTTTATACATAATAGTTTGTATCTCTTACGCCCTTACTCCTATACTGCCCCTTCTTATCTCATAATTTTCTTTCCCCCTCCACTACAGATAATTAATGGAAACGGTCTGGTACATTTACTTCTACTCCGTTTCTTAAAGTCATGCTCAGATTATATTTTATATATACAAATTTATAAATAGATTTCTTTTTTGCATTATTGTATGTAAATTGTTCCATATTACATACACTTATCTCCATCTTGCTTTTGTCATTTTAAATATATTATGGACATATTTCCAGCCAACTGGTATAGTTATAAACCATCTATGGTATGAAGATATCCTAATTTATTAAACCATTCCACTTTTGGTAGCTTTCAGTTTATTCCTAAGATTTTTGTTCTGTTTGTTTGGCCCCTAAAACCTTACTGTGATACACTTCCTTATTCCTGTATTTATGCCATTTTAATTTTATGAGCTAGATTCCAAGAGTGATATTACTGGATTGAAAGTTATGTGTATTTTTAACTTTAGTAGATATTACTAGATTTCTTTTCCCCAAAGCTGCAATGAATCGTATTTTCATAGGCAATATATGAAGCATAATTTTCCCTATATTCTGTTAGTAATGGGAGTTAACATTTTTATTTTTTATTTTAAAATCTTTATTGGAGTATAATTGCTTTACAATGGTGTGTTAGTTTCTGCTTTATAACAAAGTGAATCAGCTACAGATATACATATATCCCCATATCTCCTGCCTCTTGTGTCTCCCTCCCACCTTCCCTTTTCCACCCCTCTAGGTGGTAAAAAAGCACTAAGCTGACCTCCCTGTGCTATGCAGCGGCTTCCCACTAGCTATCTGTTTTACAATTTGTAGTATATATAAGTCCATGCCACTCACTCACTTCATACGAGCTTACATTTCCATTTCCCTGTGTCCTCAAGTCCATTCTCTATGTCTGCGTCTTTATTCCTGTCCTGCCCCTAGGTTCTTCAGAACCTTTTTTTTTTTTTTTTTAGATTCCATATATATGTGTGAACATACAGTAATTGCTTTTTTCTTTCTGACTTATTTCACTCTGTAGGACAGATTCTAAGTCCATCTACCTCACTACAAATAACTCAGTCTCGTTTAATTTTATGTCTGAGTAATATTCCATTGTATATATATGCCACATATTCTTTATCCATTCATCTGTCGATGGACACTTAGGTTGCTTCCATGTCCTTGGTATTGTAAATAGAGCTGCAATGAACATTGTGGAATATGACAATTTTTGAACTATGGTTTGCTCAGGGTATATGCACAGTAGTGAGAGTTGGGTCGTATGGTAGTTCTATTTTTAGTTTTTGAAAGAAGCTCCATACTGTTCTCCATAGTGGTTGTATCAATTTACAATCCCATGAACAGTGCAAGAGGGTTCCCTTTTCTCCACACCTTCTTTGGCATTTATTATTTGTAGATGTTTTGATGATGGCCATTCTAACTGGTGTGAGGTGATATCTCATTGTAGTTTTTTTGATTTGTTTTGTTTTGTTTTTAACATTTTTATTGGGGTATAATTGCTTTACAGTGGTTTGTTAGTTTCTCCTTTATAAAAAAGTGAATCATTTATACATATACATATGTCCCCATATCTCTTCCCTCTTGTGTCTCCCTCCCTCCCAAACTCCCTATCCCATCCTTCTAGCTGGTCACAAAGCACCGAGCTGACCTCCCTGTGCTATGCAACTGCTTCCCACTATCTATTTTATATTTGGTAGTGTGAATACTTGCATATATACACTACCACTCTCTCTTTGTCCCAGGTTACCCTTCCCCCTCCCCATGTCCTCAAGTCCATTCTCTAGTAGGTCTGCATCTTTATTCTGGTCTTGCCCCTAGGTACTTCATGACCATTTTTTTTTTTTTTTTTTTTTTTTTAGATTCTATATATATGTGTTAGCATACAGTATTTGTTTTTCTCTTTCTGACTTACTTCACTCTGTAAGACAGACTCTAGGTCCATCCACCTCATTACAAAGAACTCAATTTCGTTTCTTTTTATGGCTGAGTACTATTCCATAGTATATATGAGCCACATCTTCTTTATCCATTCATCTGTCAATGGACACTTAGGTTACTTCCATTTCCTGGCCATTGTAAATAGAGCTGCAATGAACATGGTGGTCCATGACTCTTTTTTTTTTTTTTTTAAACATCTTTATTGAAGTATAATTGCCTTACAATGGTGTGTTAGCTTCTGCTTTATAACAAAGTGAATCAGTTGTACATATACAATATGTTCCCATTTCTCTTCCCTCTTGCATCTCCCTCCCTCCCACCCTCCCCATCCCACCCCTCTAGGTGGTCACAAAGCACCGAGCTGATCTCCCTGTGCTATACGGCTGCTTCCCACTAGCTATCTATTTTACATTTGGTAGTGTATATATGTCCATGACACTCTCTTACCCTGTCACATCTCACCCCACCCCCTCCTCATATCCTCAAGTCCATTCACTAGTAGGTCTGTGTCTTTATTCCCGTCTTGCCACTAGGTTCTTCATGGCCTTTTTTTTTTTTTTCCTTAGATTCCGTATATATGTGTTAGCATACTGTATTTGTTTTTCTCTTTCTGACTTACTTCACTCTGTATGACAGACTCTAACTCCATCCACCTCATTACAAATACCTCCATTTCATTTCTTTTTATGGCTGAGTAATATTCCATTGTATATATGTGCCACATCTTCTTTATCCATTCATCTGTCGATGGACATTTAGGTTGCTTCCATGTCCTGGCTATTGTAAATAGAGCTGCAATGAACATTTTGGTACATGACTCTTTTTGACCTATGGTTTTCTCAGGGTATATGCCCAGTAGTGAGATTGCTGGGTCGTATGGTAGTTCTATTTGTAGTTTTTTAAGGAACCTCCATACTGTTCTCCATAGTGGCTGTATCAATTTACATTCCCACCAACAGTGCAAGAGTGTTCCCTTTCCTCCACACCCTCTCCAGCATTTATTGTTTCTAGATTTTTTGATGATGGCCATTCTGACCGGTGTGAGATGATATCTCATTGTAGTTTTGATTTGCAGTTCTCTAATGATTAATGATGTTGAGCATTCTTTCATGTGTCTGTAGGCCATCTGTATATCTTCTTTGGAGAAATGTCTATTTAGGTCTTCTGCCCATTTTTGGATTGGGTTGTTCGTTTTTTTGTTATTGAGCTGCATGAGCTGCTTGTAAATCTTGGAGATTAATCCTTTGCCAGTTGCTTCATTTGCAAATATTTTCTCCCATTCTGAGGGTTGTCTTTTCATCTTGTTTATGATTTCCCTTGCTGTGCAAAAGCTTTTAAGTTTCATTAGGTCCCATTTGTTTATTTGTGTTCTTATTTCCATTTCTCTGGGAGCTGGGTCAAAAAGAATCTTGCTGTGATGTATGTCATAGAGTGTTCTGCCTATGTTTTCCTCTAAGAGTTTGATAGTGTCTGCCCTTACACTTAGGTCTTTAATCCATTTTGAGTTTATTTCTGTGCATGGTGTCAGGGAGTGTTCTAATTTCATACTTTTACATGTACCTGCCCAATTTTCCCAGCACCACTTATTGAAGAGGCTGTCTTTTCTCCACTGTATATGCTTGCCTCCTTTATCAAAGATAAGGTGACCATATGTGTGTGGGTTTATCTCTGGGCTTTCTATCCTGTTCCATTGATCTATATTTCTGTTTTTGTGCCAGTACCAAACTGTCTTGATTACTGAAGCTTTGTAATATAGTCTGAAGTCAGGGAGCCTGATTCCCCCAGCTCCATTTTTCGTTCTCAAGATTGCTTTGGCTATTCGGGGTCTTTTGTGTTTCCATACAAATTGTGAAATTTTTTGTTCTACTTCTGTGAAAAATGCCAGTGGTAGTTTGATAGGGATTGCATTGAATCTGTAGATTGCTTTGGGTAGTAGAGTCATTTTCACAATGTTGATTCTTCCAATCCAGGAACATGGTATATCTCTCCATCTATTTGTATCATCTTTAATTTCTTTCATCAGTGTCTTATAATTTTCTGCATACAGGTCTTTTGTCTCCTTAGGTAGGTTTATTCCTAGATATTTTATTCTTTTTGTTGCAATGGTAAACGGGAGTGTTTTCTTAATTTCACTTTCAGATTTTTCGTCATTAGTGTGTAGAAATGCAAGCGATTTCTGTGCATTAATTTTGTATTCTGCTACTTTACCAAATTCATTGATTAGCTCTAGGAGTTTTCTGGTAGCATCTTTAGGATTCTCTATGTATAGTATCATGTCATCTGCAAACAGTGACAGCTTTACTTCTTCTTTTCCGATTTGGATTCCTTTTATTTCTTTGTCTTCTCTGATTGCTGTGGCTAACACTTCCAAAACTATGTTGAATAATAGTGGTGAGAGTGGGCAATCTTGTCTTGTTCCTGATCTTAGTGGAAATGGTTTCAGTTTTTCACCATTGAGGACGATGTTGGCTGTGGGTTTGTCATATATGGTCTTTATTATGTTGAGAAAAGTTTCCTCTATGCCTACTTTCTGGAGGGTTTTTATCATAAATAGGTGTTGAATTTTGTCAAAAGCTTTCTCTGCATCTATTGAGATAATCATATGGTTTTTCTCCTTCAATTTGTTAATATGGTGTATCACATTGATTGATTTGCGTATGTTGAAGAATTCTTACATTCCTGGGATAAACCCCACTTGATCATGGTGTATGATCCTTTTAATGTGCTGTTGGATTCTGTTTGCTAGTATTTTGTTGAGGATTTTTGAGTCTATGTTCATCAGTGATATTGGCCTGTAGTTTTCTTTCTTTGTGACATCTTTGTCTGGTTTTGGTATCAGGGTGATGGTGGCCTCGTAGAATGAGTTTGGCAGTGTTCCTCCCTCTGCTATATTTTGGAAGAGTTCGAGAAGGATAGGTGTTAGCTCTTCTCTAAATGTTTGATAGAATTCACCTGTGAAGCCATCTGGTCCTGGGCTTTTGTTTGTTGGAAGGTTTTTAATCACAGTTTCAATTTCAGTGCTTGTGATTGGTCTGTTCATATTTTCTATTTCTTCCTGGTTCAGTCTCGGCAGTTTGTGCATTTCTAAGAATCTGTCCATTTCTTCCAGTTTGTCCATTTTATTGGCATAGAGTTGCTTGTAGTAATCTCTCATGATCTTTTGTATTTCTGCAGTGTCAGTGGTTACTTCTCCTTTTTCATTTCTAATTCTATTGATTTGAGTCTTCTCCCTTTTTCTCTTGATGAGTCTGGCTAATGGTTTATCAATTTTGTTTATCTTCTCGAAGAACCAGCTTTTAGTTTCATTGATTTTTGCTATTGTTTCCTTCATTTCTTTTTCATTTATTTCTGACCTGATCTTTATAATTTCTTTCCTTCTGCTAGCTTTGGGGTTTTTTTGTTCTTCTTTCTCTAATTGCTTTAGGTGCAATGTTAGGTTGTTTATTCGAGATGTTTCCTGTTTCTTGAGGTAGGCTTGTATTGCTATAAACTTCCCTCTTAGCACTGCTTTTGCTGCGTCCCATAGGTTTTGGGTCGTCATGTCTCGATTGTCATTTGTTTCTAGGTATTTTTTGATTTCCCCTTTGATTTCTTCAGTGATCACTTCGTTATTAAGTAGTGTATTGTGTAGCCCCCATGTGTTTGTATTTTTTACAGATCTTTTCCTGTAATTGATATCTAGTCTCATAGCGTTGTGGTCGGAAAAGATACTTGATACGATTTCAATTTTCTTAAATTTACCAAGGCTTGATTTGTGACCCAAGATATGATCTATCCTGGAGAATGTTCCATGAGCACTTGAGAAAAATGTATATTCTGTTGTTTTTGGGTGGAATGTCCTATAAATATCAATTAAGTCCATCTTGTTTAATGTATCATTTAAAGCTTGTGTTTCCTTATTTATTTTCATTTTGGATGATCTGTCCATTGGTGAAAGTGGGGTGTTAAAGTCCCCTACTATGATTGTGTTACTGTCGATTTCCCCTTTTATGGCTGTTAGTATTTGCCTTATGTATTGAGGTGCTCCTATGTTGGGTGCATAAATATTTACACTTGTTATACCTTCCTGTTGGATCGATCCCTTGATCATTATATAGTGTCCTTCTTTGTCTCTTGTAATAGTCTTTATTTTAAAGTCTATTTTGTCTGATATGAGAATTGCTACTCCAGCTTTCTTTTGATTTCCATTTGCATGGAATATCTTTTTCCATCCCCTCACTTTCAGTCTGTATGTGTCTCTAGGTCTGAAGTGGGTCGCTTGTAGACAGCATATATATGGGTCTTGTTTTTGTATCCATTCAGCCAGGCTGTGTCTTTTGGTGGGAGCATTTAATCCATTTACATTCAAGGTAATTATCGATATGTATGTTCCTATTCCCATTTTCTTAAATGTTTTGGGTTTGTTATTGTAGGTATTTTCCTTCTCCTGTGTTTCTTGCCTAGAGAAGTTCCTTTAGCATTTGTTGTAAAGCTGGTTTGGTGGTGCTGAACTCTCTCAGCTTTTGCTTGTCTGTAAAGATTTTAATTTCTCCATCACATCTGAATGAGATCCTTGCTGGGTAGATTAATCTTGGTTGTAGGTTCTTCTCCTTCATCACTTTAAGTATATCCTGCCACTCCCTTCTGGCTTGCAGAGTTTCTGCTGAAAGATCAGATGTTAACCTTATGGGGATTCCCTTGTGTGTTATTTGTTTTTTTTTCCCTTGCTGCCTTTAATATGTTTTCCTTATATTTAATTTTTGACAGTTTGATTAATATGTGTCTTGGCATGTTTCTCCTTGGGTTTATCCTGTATGGGACTCTCTGTGCTTCCAGGACTTGATTAACTATTTCCTTTCCCATATTAGGGAAGTTTTCAACTATAACCTCTTCAAATATTTTCTCAGTCCCTTTCTTTTTCTCTTCTTCTTCTGGGACCCCTATCATTCGAATGTTGGTGCGTTTAATGTTGTCCCAGAGGTCTCTGAGACTGTCCTCAGTTCTTTTCATTCTGTTTTCTTTATCCTGCTCTGCAGTAGTTATTTCCACCATTTTATCTTCCAGGTCACTTATCCTTTCTTCTGCCTCAGTTATTCTGCTATTGATCCCATCTAGAGTATTTTTAATTTCATTTATTGTGTTTTTCATCATTGCTTGGTTCCTCTTTAGTTCTTCTACGTCCTTGTTAAATGTTTCTTGCATTTTGTCTATTCTATTTCCAAGATTTTGGATCATCCTTACTATCATTATTCTGAATTCTTTTTCAGGTAGACTACCTATTTCCTCTTCATTTGTTAAGTCTAGTGTGTTTTGACCCTGCTCCTTCATCTGCTGTGTGTTTTTCTGTCGTCTCATTTTGCTTATCTTACTGTGTTTGGGGTCTCCTTATCACAGGTAGCAGGTTCGTAGTTCCCGTTGTTTTTGGTATCTGTCCCCAGTGGCTAAGGTTGGTTCAGTGGGTTGTGTAGGCTTCCTGGTGGAGGGAACTAGTGCCTGAGCTCTGGTGGATGAGGCTGGATCTTATCTTTCTGGTGGGCATGTCCATGTCTGGTGGTGTATTTTGGGGTGTCTGTGTCCTTATTATGACTTTAGGCAGCCTCTCTGCTAATGGATGAGGCTGTGTTCCTGTCTTGCTAGTTGTTTGGCATAGGGTGTTCAACACTGTAGCTTGCTGGTCATTGAGTGATGCTGGGTTTTTATGTTGAGATGGAGATCTCTGAGAGATTTTTGCCGTTTGGTATTACGTGGAGCTGGGAGGTCTCTTGTGGACCAGTGTCCTGAAGTTGGCTCTCCCACCTCCGAGGTATGGCCCTGATGCCTGGCTGAAACACCAAGAGCCTTTCGTCCACAAGGCTCAGAGTAAAAGTGAGAAAAAATAGAAAGAAAGAAAGAAAGAAAGAGGCTATAATATAGTGAAGTAAAATAAAGCTATTATAAAGCAAAGCTATACAGACAAAATCTCCCCCAGAAGCATATACATATACACTCACAAAAAAAAGGAAAAGGGGAAAAATTAATATATCCTGCTCCCAAAGTCCACCTCCTGAATTTGGGATGATTCGTTGTCTATTCAGGTATTCAACAGATGCAGGCACATCAAGTTGTTTGTGGAGTTTTAATCCGCTGCTTCTGAGGCTGCTTGGAGAGATTTCCCTTCCTCGTCTCTGTTCGCACAGCTCCTGGGGATCAGCTTTGGATTTGGACCCGCCTCTGCGTGTAGGTCGCCTGTGGGCGTCTGTTCCCTGCCCAGACAGCACGGGGTTAAAGGAGCAGCTGCTTCGGGGGCTCTGGCTCACCCAGGCCGCGGGGAGGGAGGGGTACGGAGGAAGCGGGGCGAGCTTGCGGCGTCAGAGGCCGGCGTGACGTTGCACCAGCCTGAGGTGCGCAGTGCGTTCTCCTGGGGAAGTTGTCCCTGGATCACGGGATGCTGGCAGTGGTGGGCTGCACGGGCTCCCGGGAGGGGCGGTGTGGAGAGTGACCTGTGCTCGCACACAGGCTTTTTGGAGGCGGCAGCAGCAGCCCCAGCGTCTCACGCCCGTCTCTGGGGTCCGCGCTGATAGCCGCGGCTCGCGCCAGTCTCTGGAGTTCATTTAGGCGGCGCTCTGAATCCCCTCTCCTTGCGCGCCGTGAAACAAAGAGGCAAGAAAAAGTCTCTTGCCTCTTCGGCAGCTGCAGACTTTTTCCCGGTCTCCCTCCCAGCCAGCTGTGGTGCGCTAACCCCTTCAGGCTGTGTTCACGCCGCCAACCCCAGTCCTCTCCCTGCAATCCGACCGCAGCCCGAGCCTCCGCTCCCAGCCCCGCCCGCCCCGGCGGGGGAGCAGACAAGCCTCTCGGGCTGGTGAGTGCTGGTCAGCGCCGAGCCTCCTTGTGGGAAGTGCGGGAATCTCTCTGCTTTGCCCTCCACACCCCTGTGGCTGCGCTCTCCTCCGTGGCTCTGAAGCTTCCCCCCTCTGCCACGCACAGTCTCTGCCCACGAAGGGGCTTCCTAGTGCGTGGAAATCTTTCCTCCTTCACAGCTCCCTCCCACTGGTGCAGGTGCCGTCCCTATTCTTTTGCTCTGTTATTTCGTTTTTCTTTTGCCCTACCCAAATACGGGGGGAGTTTCTTGCCCTTTGGGAGGTCTGACGTTTTCTGCCAGCGTTCAGTGGGTGTTCTGTAGGAGCAGTTCCACATGTAGATGTATTTCTACTGTGTCTGTGGGAAGGAAGGTGATCTCCGCGTCTTACTCTTCCGCCATCTTCTCTCCTCCATGACTCTTTTTGAATTATTGTTTTCTCAGGGTATATGCCCAGTAGTGGGATTGCTGGGTTGTATGGTAGTTCTATTTTTAGTTTTTTAAGGAACCTCTATACTGTTCTCCATAGTCGCTGTATCAATTTACATTCCCACCAACAGTGCAAGAGGGTTCCCTTTTCTCCACATCCTCTCCAGCATTTATTCTTTGTAGATTTTTTGATGATGGCCATTCTGACCTGTGTGAGATGATATCACATTGTAGTTTTCATTTGCATTTCTCTAATGATAATGATGTTGAGCATCCTTTCATGTGTTTGTTGGCAATCTGTATATCTTCTTTGGAGAAATGTCTATTTAGTTCTTCTGCCCATTTGTGGATTGGGTTGTTTGTTTTTTTGATATTGAGCTGCATGAGTTTCTTGCAAATTTTGGAGATTAATCCTTTGTCAGTTGCTTCATTTGCAAATATTTTCTCCGATTCTGAGGGTTGCCTTTTAGTCTTGTTTATGTTTTCCTTTGCTGTGCAAAAGCTTTTAAGTTTCATTAGATCCCATTTGTTTATTTTTGTTTTTATTTCCATTTCTCTAGGAGGTGGGTCAAGAAGGATCTTGCTGTGATTTATGTCATAGAGTTTTCTGCCTATGTTTTCCTGTAAGAGTTTTATAGTGTCTGGTCTTACATTTTGGTCTTTAATCCATTCTGAGTTTATTTTTGTGTATGGTGTTAGGACGTGTTCTAACTTCATTCTTTTACATGTAGCTGTCCAGTTTTCCCAGCACCACTTGTTGAAGAGACTGTCATTTCTCCAATGTATACTCTTGCCTCCTTTATCAAACATAAGGTGACCATACATGTGTTGGTTTATCTCTGGGCTTTCTATCCTGTTCCATTGACCTATATTTCTATTTTTGTGCCAGTACCATACTGTCTTGTTTTCTGTAGCTTTGTAGTATAGTCTGAAGTCAGGGAGCCTGATTCTTCTAGCTCTGTTTTTCATTCACAAGATTGCTTTGTCTATTCAGGGTCTTTTCTGCTTCCATACAAATGATGAAAATTTTTTTTCTAGTTCTATGAGAAATGCCATTGGTAGCTTAATAGGGATTGCATTGAATCTGTAGATTGCTTTGGGTAGTAGAGTCATTTTCACAATGTTGATTCTTCCAATCCTAGAACATGGTATATCTCTCCATCTGTTTGTATCTTTGATTTCTTTCAGCAGTGTCTTATAGTTTTCTGCATACAGGTCTTTTGTCTCTTTAGGTAGGTTTATTCCTAGGTATTTTATTCTTTTTGTTGTAGTGGTAAATGGGAGTGTTTCCTTAATTTGTCTTTCAGATTTTTCATCATTAGTGTATAGGAATATAAGAGATTTCTGAGCATTAATTTTGTATCCTGCTACTTTACCAAATTCATTGATTAGCTCTAGGAGTTTTCTGGTAGCATCTTTAGGATTCTCTATGTATAGTATCATGTCATCTTTAATCAGTGACAGCTTTGCTTATTCTTTCCCATTTTGGATTCCTTTTATTTCTTTTTCTTCTCTGATTGCTGTGGCTAACATTTCCAAAAGTATGTTGAATAATAGTGGTGAGAGTGGGCAACCTTGTCCTGTTCCTGATCTTAGTGGAAAAGTTTTCACATTTTCACAATTTAGAACAATGTTGGATCTGGGTTTGTCACATATGACCTTTATTATGTTGAGTTAAGTTCCCTCTATGCCTACTTTCTGGAGGGTTTTTATCTTAAATCGGTGTTGAATTTTGTCAAAAGATATTTCTGCATCTATTGAGATGATCATATGGTTTTTATCATTCAATTTGTTAATATGGTGTATCACAATGTTTGATTTGCTTATATTGAAGAATCCTTGCATTCCTGAGATAAATCCCAGTTGATCATGGTTTATGGTCCTTTTAATGTGCTGTTGAATTTTGTTTCCTAGTATTTTGTTGAGGATTTGTGCATCTATGTTCATCAGTGATATTGGCTTGTAGTTTTCTTTCTTTGTGACATCTTTTTCTGGTTTTGGTATCAGGGTGACAGTGGTATCGTAGAATGAGTTTGGGAGTGTTCCTCCCTCTGCTATATTTTGGAAGAGTTTGAGAAGGATAGGTGTTAGCTCTTCTCTAAATGTTTGATAGAATTCACCTGTGAAGCCATTTGGTCCTGGACTTTTGTTTGTTGCAAGATTTTTAATCACAGTCTCAATTTCAGTGCTTGTGATTGGTCTGTTTATATTATCTATTTCTTCCTGGTTACATCTCAGAAGGTGGTGCTTTTCTAAGAATTTGTCCATTTCTTTCAGGTTGTCCATTTTATTGGCATATTGTTGCTTGTAGTAGTCTCTCATGATCCTTTGTATTTCTGCAGTGTCAATTGTTACTTCTCCTTTTTCCTTTCTAATTGTATTGATTTGAGTCTTCTCCCTTTTTATCTTGGTGAGTCTGGCTAATGGTTTATCAATTTTGTTTATCTTCTGAAAGAACAAGCTTTTAGTTTTATTGATCTTTGCTATTGCGTCCTTCATTTCCTTTTCATTTATTGCTGATCTCATCTTTATGATTTCTTTCCTTCTGCTAACTTTGGGGATTTTGTTCTTCTTTCTCTAATTGCTTTAGGTGTAAGGTTAGGTTGTTTATTTGAGATGTTTCTTGTTTCTTGAGGTAGGATTGTATTGCTATAAACTTCTTTCTTAGAACTGCTTTTGCTACATCCCAGAGGTTTTGGGTCATTGTGTTTTCATTGTCATATATTTCTAGGTATTTTTTTTTTTTTATTTCCCCTTTGATTTCTTCAGTGAGTTCTTGGTTATTAAGTAGTGTATTGTTTAGCCTCCATGTGTTTGTATTTTTTACAGATTTTTTCCTGTAATTGATATCTAGTCTCATAGTGTTGTTGTCGGAAAAGATACTTGATAACATTTCAATTTTCTTAAATATACCACGGCTTGATTTGTGACCCAAGATATAATATTTCTTGGAGAATGTTCCATGAGCACTTGAGAAGAAGTTGTATTCTGTAGTTTTTGGATGGAATGTCCTATAAATATCAATTAACTCCATATTGTCTAATGTGTCATTTAAAGCTTGTGTTTCCTTTTTTATTTTCATTTTTGATGACCTGTCCTTTGGTGAAAGTGGATTGTTAAAGTCTCCTGCTCTGATTGTGTTACTGTTATTTTCCCCTATTATGGCTGTTAACGTTTTTCTTATGTATTGAGGTGCTCCTATTGGGTGCATACATATTTATAATTGCTATATCTTCTTGTGTTGATCCCTTGATCGTTATGTAGTGTCCTTCTTTTTCTCTTGTAATAGTCTTTATTTTAACGTTTATTTTGTCTGATGTGAGAATTGCTACTCCAGCTTTCTTCTGATTTCCATTTGCATGGAATATCTTTTATATTTTCTCCCTTTCAGTCTGTATGTGTCTCTAGGTCTGAAGTGGTCTCTTATAGACAGCATATATATGGGTCTTGTTTTTGTATCCATTCAGCCAGTCTATGGCTTTTGGTTGGAAAATTTAATCCATTTACATTTAAGGTTGTTATAGATATGTATGTTCCTCTTACCATTTTCTTAATTTTGGGGGGTTTGTTATTGTACTGCTTTTCCTTCTGTTGTGTTTCCTGCCTAGAGAAGTCCCTTTAGCATTTGTTGTAAAGCTGGTTTGCTGGTGCTGAATTCTCTTAGCTTTTTCTTGTCTGTAAAGTTTTATTTTCTCTGTCAAATCTGAATGTGGTCCTTGCTGGGTAGAGTAATCTTGGTTGTAGGTTTTTCCCTTTCATCACTTTAAATATTACCTGCCACTCCCTTCTGGCTTGCAGAGTTTCTGCTGAAAGATCAGTCGTTAACCTTATGGGGATTCCCTTCTATGTTATTTGTTGTTTTTCCCTTGCAGCTTTTAATGTTTTTTCTTTGTATTTAATTTTTGATAGCTTGATTAGTATGTGTCTTGACGTGTTTCTCCTTGGATATATCCTGTATGGGACTGTCTGCACTTCCTGGGCTTGATTATCTATTTCCCATCCCATTTTAGTGAAGTTTTCAACTATAATCCCTTCAAATATTTTCTCAGTCCTTTTCTTTTTCTCTTCATCTTCTGGGCCCCCTATAATTTGATTGGTGGTGTGTTTAATGTTTCCCAGAAGTCTCTGAGACTGTCCTCAATTCTTTTCATTCTTTTTTCATTAATCTGCTCTGTGGTAGTTATTTCCACTATTTTATCTTCCAGGTCACTTATCCGTTCTTCTGCCTCAGTTATCTGCTATTGATTCCTTTTAGAGAATTTTTATTTCATTTATTGTGTTGTTCATTATGTTTTGTTTGCTTTTAGTTCTTCTAGGTCTTTGTTAAATGTTATTTGTATTTTCTCCATTCTATTTCCAAGATTTTGGATCAACTTTACTATCATTACTCTGAATTCTTTTTCAGGTAGACTGCCTATTTCCTCTTCATTTGTTTGGTCTGGTGGGTTTTTACCTTGCTCCATCATCTGCTGTGTATTTCTCTGTCTTGTCATTATGCTTAACTTACTGTGTTTGGGGTCTCCTTTTCACAGCCTGCATGTTCATAGTTCCTGTTTTTTTTGGTGTCTGCCCCCAGTGGGTTAGGTTGGTTCCATGTGTTGTGTAGGCTTCCTGGTGGAGGGGACACTAGTGCCTGTGTTCTGGTAGATGAGGCAGGATCTTGTCTTTCTGGTGGTTAGGACTGCATCCGGCAATGTTTTTTGGGGTGTCTGTGACCTTATTATGATTTTAGGCCAGCTCTCTGATAATGGGTGGTGTTGTGTTCCTGTCTTGCTAGTTGTTTGGCATTCGGTGTCCAACACTGTAACTTGCTGGTCATTGAGTGGAGCTGGGTCTTAGCGTTGAGATGGAGATCTCTGGGAGAGCTTTTGCCATTTGATATTATGTTGAGCCGGGTGGTCTCTGTTGAACCAATGTCCTGAAGTCGGCTCTCCCACCTCTGAGTCACAGGCCTGACACCCGATCTGAGCACCAAGACCCTGTCAGCCACACAGCTCAGAAGTAAAGGGAGAAAAAAAGAAAGAAAGGAAAAAATAAAATAAAATAAAAATTATTAAAATAAAAATAATTATTAAAATTAAAAAAATTAAAAAGTATTTAACAAAAGAAAATAAAAAAGAAAGAAGAGAGCAACCAAACCAAAAAAGAAATCCACCAATGATAACAAGCCCTAAAATCTATACTAAAAAAAAATAAGTAAATAAAAAAAATTAAAAAAATTAAAAAAATGGAAAGACAGACCCCTAGGACAATTGGTAAAAGAAATTGTCTTATCTTATCTCCATGTCTTATCTTATCTATACAGACAAAATCACACAAAGAAGCATACACATACACACTCACAAAAAGAGATAAAGGAAAACAGTATATATATCATTGCTCCCAAAGTTCACAGCCTCAATTTTGGGATGCTTCATCGTCTAATCAGGTATTCCACAGATGTACATCCAGTTGATTGTGAAGATTTAATCCACTGCTCCGAGGCTGCTGGTAGATATTTCCTTTTCTCTTCTTTGTTCACGCAGCTCCTGCTGTTCAGCTTTGGATTTGGCCCCGCCTCTGCATGTAAGTCACCTGAGGGCCTCTGTTCTTCTCTCAAACAGGACGGGGTTAAAGTAGCAGCTGATTAGGGGGCTCTGGCTCACTCAGTCCAGGGGGAGGGAGGGGTATGAAATGCGGAGTGAGCCTGCAGCGGCAGAGGCTGGCGTGATGGTGCAACACCCTGAGGTGTGCTGTGTGTTCTCCTGGGGAAGTTGTGCATGGATCAGGGGACCCTGACAGTGGCTCCCGGGAGAGGAGGTGTGGGTAGTGACCTGTGCTTCCACACAGGCTTCTTGGTGGTTGCAGCAGCAACCTTAGTGTTTCATGCCCATCTCTGGGGTCCATGCTGATACCTGCAGCTTGCGCCCATCTCTGGAGTTCCTTTAGGTGGTGCTCTGAATCCCCTCTCTTTGCGCACACTGAAACAATGGTTCTTGCATCTTAGGCAGGGCCAGGCTTTTTCTTGGCCTCCCTCCTAGCTAGCAGTGGTGCACTATGCCCCTTCAGGCTGTGTTCACACAGCCAGCCACAGTCCTCTCCCTGGGATCTGACCTCCAAAAATGCCGAAGCCTCAGGTCCCAGCCCTAACCCATCCCAGCCAGCAGGTGAGCAGACAAGACTCTCGGGCTGGTGAGTGCTGGTAGGCACCAATCCTCTGTGCGGGAATCTCTCTGCTTTGCCCTCTGCACCCATGTTGCTGCACTCTCCTCCATGACTGCAAAGCTTCCCCCCTGGCACCTCCCGTCTCCACCAATGAATGGGTTACCTGGTGTTTGGAAACTTTTCCTCCTTCACAGCTCTGTCCCAGAGGTGCAGGTCCTGTCCCTATTCTTTTGTCTCTGTTTTTTCTTTTTTCCTTTGCCCTACCCAGGTACGTGGGGTGTTTCTTGCCGTTTTGGAAGTCTGAGGTATTCTGCCAGCCTTCAGTAGGTTTCTGTAGGAGTTCTTCCACATGTAGATGTATTTCTGATATATTTGTGGGGGGGAAGGTGATCTCCATGTCTTATCTTCCGCCATCTTGAAGGTCTCTCCGAGTTAACATTTTTAAATTTTACCAATCTCTATGGTAAAATGCTATCCCATAATTACTTTGATTTGCATTTTACTAATTATTATTGAGTAATTAATTGAATTATTCAATTATTAAAACAATTATTAAATATCTGAATCCTTTCCTAATCCATGAATCACCCTTTTAGCTTTGTTGCCTGTTTCACTGCCTTTCATTTCTGTACAATTTAAGGCCATTTTGTATATTACAGATACAAATTTATCAGATTTAAATATTTTCCAGTGATCACTCTTCTAATGTTTTTTGCTAGTTGTGTGTTTTGCCATACCAAAAATTCCATTTTTTTATGAAAATGTACCTTCTCCTTTCTGTTACAGCCTTACATTTCCTATTCTGTTTTGCTTCAAAAGGTTTCCTTGATTCTTAACTCTTATATCCTATTTTCAAAGGAGCTTATTGAGAGGTAAGGTCTCTTTCTCTTTTCTCTATTTAAGAAACTCTACAGTAAAAGAACAAGTCAATAGTGCTCTGATTTCTCAATACTGTTTGAATATTTATAGA
Organism: Balaenoptera ricei; assembly: GCF_028023285.1. Taxonomy (NCBI): domain Eukaryota; kingdom Metazoa; phylum Chordata; class Mammalia; order Artiodactyla; family Balaenopteridae; genus Balaenoptera; species Balaenoptera ricei. The sequence continues at coordinate 50,494,842 of NC_082655.1, forward strand.
TATTCTCAACGTGCTAAGAACTGTGGCAGATACAAAGACAAATCAGATAAAAACCAAAGCTGCAGAGAACTTATAGTCACAGAGGTATAAAGGAAAATATAAAATAAGACTAGAAGTGACATGTGGCACAGGAGAGACATAGGAAAATCACTGCCCTCTAGAAGGAGTCTCTCCCTCTCTTGTGTTTCAGTGACCTGTTTGGTTGTGGCAGGAACCATCAATTGTAATTTATTGTGAAACATTCCCTCAGTTGTGAAAAAGTCACTTTATAATCTAAAGCTGGTATTAAAAATCCATTGCATTATAATTTTATTCTATTGAATATCATTAAGCCTATGTATTTATTATACAGTGATCTTTCTCTCATACACACACATACACACACACACACACACATCATGGTCATTCCTAAGTTATATATTTCCTTAAAGTTTTTAGCATTAATATCTTAATGAGTCAAAAGATGACTGTTTTATATTGAATATGTATATATTATAAATGCACACAGAAATTAGAGCCAAGAAAATTTACTAACAATGCAGGTATACACTTAAGATAATTAAGATCTGTTCTTTGTTTTGCAATTACCACATGCCAAATTCTCTCTATATATTTTATTAATCCTCTATATTTTATTAATTCCTCAGAGGAATGATCTGAGAGGTTTTGCCATCACCATTTAACATTATACAACTGAGGTAGAGAGTAGCTCATACATGGGCAATAGGACATATAAGTGGTAACCAGGCCTGGGGTTCTGACCCAAGCCATTTGACCTTGTGTCTTGTGTTTTTAACCACATCAATGTACTTTCGGTCATGAGCTGTCCAAACCATGGGGTATGCAGTAGAGTACTCCAGATTTGGATATTTCATTCTCTATTCTATTCTCCTTTTAGGAAATAACTGAATCAAATTAAAAAATATATTATATCACAGTTGCATATGTCTTATAGCTTACAAACTATTCTTATTGTCCACTTAATTTTCAAAATAACACTAGAAAAGTTACAACACTTATTTATACTCTCTTAATCCAAAAAAAGAGACCCGTTATTTAGCCTTTTCAATGGTGTGTTTTTCCAGTCTAAAATCAGAATAATATCTACTTCACAAGATATAATACAAAATACTGATTACAGATAGGTCTCAGCAAATTTTTAGTCTCTCCTATTTTTGTTGCTCATTCTTATTTGTACCATATTATATGTATTATGTACATCTCTCTCTTTTCAGACATCCTTAGTTTTTTCCTAATATAAATTTTTCATAGTGGCTAACAGCAATTACTACTTGTAAACAATGAATGTCTAGAGTGAAAATAGGTTGAATCTAGAAAAATTACTTGCACTATTTAAAGTCTTTATTTGCAAAGTTTTTGTTCACCAGATAAGCAATTAAGGGTATAATATTTGTACTTACCCCTCCTGGAATATGCTCCATTGAGGTAGAAAGAATGAGCAGCTGTTTACTGCCAGAAATTTTACTATTAAAAATTCCATTCTCACTTAAAAGGGATTATGTTTTCTAAGTCAATGATGAATATACGTACTACCTCTGTGAAGGTAAACTAAAATTATTTTCTACTGTTAAAATTTCAACATGAATTTGATTATTTTTTTCTTACAGTACTTATGATACAAGGACTTTTAACAAATATAAACAAATGTAGTGATTTCTAAGGATAACCAAGGCCAGACTCTAAGATTACAACATGATTTCTTCTCAAGGGAAAAAGGTGGAGATGACATGAAATAGAAGGGTGCTGATAAGAAAAGTGGAAGACATACACACACACACCCCTCAAATCTATGTCAACTGCCCAACTGTGCTTACAGCCTGACGTTGCAGTTTTCAGTGGTTGGTGCTCTCTTATACTATTTTCTAGATTATTTTATATGTAATAGATAACCATCAATAATTTAATTTGATGGTGACCTTCATCAGCTTCAATAGTTATGAGCTATTTATTTATTCATTCAGGACACGTTTATTTAGCAGTTTTTATATAACAAGAATTGAGAGCATAGAAATGAGTCAAAATTGTCATTGTTCTCAAATTACCCAGAGCTACTGGAAAGAAGCACTGTGTTTTTGCCTTTTGTCCATAATGGTGACAATGGCACAATAGGAATATTCCAAAAACCAACTCAGGGAGGAACAATGAACTATTTTGGAATAGCAGATAGATTCTAACAATTTGTGATGTATATTTAACGTACTGAGTGGCTAGAATTCATAGGGAAACTCCTGAAATAAAATTGTCAACAATTAAGACCAAGTGTATGCCATCTTCTGCATTTTTGGAAAGAAAATGATAATTGGAGATAGATTAGACCATAGAAAAGCAAAGATTTCAAAGAAATTTCTTCTTGAATGCATTCATCTACCAGTGAAGGACCTGCTACTGTGGTCAGAAGCCATGTAAAATATACTAATTTACAATTATGTGTAATTGACAAAAAATCCAATTTTAATTTTGGTTGAAAGCTGTGCTTATTTTCACACTTCCAGAATCCCTATTGACAAGGAGTTGTGATTGAAGAAAACAGCTCATAAATGACATTCTGTTGAAGTTCTTCTAAAGGGATTTTAATCCTCAGTGAATTTTTCTGCCAGATGTTATGAACATTTATTTTGAACAGATGTTCTGTGATCTGCTCTTCTCAAATGTTAGTTTCTCTGGGCATCCTTCCCTAAAATTACTTTTTCTCTGGCCTGGGCCTCCCAGGTAGGAAGTGGTAGAGACGGGGTTCAAACCTATTTTTGGAAGGACTCTGAAGTCTTTTCACTGGAGCTTAGCGAATTTTCCAAACGATATCAATCTCTTTCCTTGCTCTTGGTAAAACTGATTCTAAGTTCTTTCTGTCCTCTTTAATGTCGGGTAATGTATTATTTCCAGGATTATTGTAAGGATCAAGTGAGTAGGAGCATATTTATATTTATGTACATATAAACACATACATGCACAAATTTATACAATAGTGTATAGTAGTACTCAACACATATTAAATTTTCTAATATCTTCTGGGTTATCTGGCAGTGTTTCTTGAAGTGATGGCTCCTTCTAAGAATATTGGAAGGAATTTGAGGAGCAGACCAAATTGTTCATTACCATTTTTCTTATGGAGAGGGTAACATCTCCCCAAGACACATTGAGAGTTCCATAGATAAGAACTGACTCTATCTCAATGAAGATATGTTTCTGAGGACTTCTCCAGAATTAACAGAATTTTTTGAGTTGTAATTGGATGAGGGTAGTTTCCATTTGTATAATCATATTATGAAAAACATTTCTTAAAAAGAAAACTATTAGAAATGATTTTGTGTCACCCATATCACACATCCTTTCACACTAGTCAGAATTTGTGAAAACTTTGTGTATTCCCTATACTTCTCCAAAAACTTTCATTATTAACTTTGTACTTAGTTACTCTCAAATAGCATACAGTCTTTGAGAATCAAGTTTTAAAAAGAATGACTCAGTGGGTTGACCAACTGGATTAATTGTTAAACAAATTATTTTATAACTAAGCTCCTGAAGCTTTTCCAAAACTGATAATAGGAGATAATATTGGTGAAATACCAGTTAAGAAAGAGAAATTTTCATTTGGAATGGCATATTCGTGTAAGAAAGAAGGCAAGCTATATGTCATTATATTCATATTGCTAAATTGTATGATTCTCACTATTTAGATATGATTAAAATTTATTATATTGATGGTAAATATTCAAAATTATTTGTAACTTAATCCCAAGTCGTATTTATATGCAATTCAAAGAATTTATATACAATTCAAAGTTTTACTCATTCAGTGTCAAAAGATTAAACAAATTTGTCACTAAACAAATTTGTCACTATTATTAAATAGTACATTACATTTAATTAAAATCATTTAATTCAGTAGTATTTTAATTCAATCAGTGTGAGATGAAGATAGTTCTATTATTAGGAAATGTACTATTTTATACTCCAAATTAATATCGAGGCAACAGTGCCAGTTGATTTCAGTCTCATGTAGAGGTAATTTAATTTCTAATAAAATTCCAACTTGATTTGCTGAAAACAGTTTATCTTCAATGCAGAAAGATTAAGTGTTGGTACCAAGGGTTCCTGTTTACCTGTGTGGATTGTGAAATCTCAAGAGGTGATTAAACTATTCTTTGTACTCAGGGTCCTCATATGGTGAATAAAATTCCTCTACTGGTTTGCTATGGATTAACTCCAGAAGCTATAGTTTCCCTCTACAGATTCTAGTGTTATGAGCAAGGTCTTTGGGGTCAAATATTAACTCTGCCCTGACCTTCAGACAATTCAGAGATCTCAGTCTCCTAATTTATAAAATGGAGGTAATAATAAGGCCTACTATATATAATTGCTTTGAGATCATTCATGTAAGGCACTTAGAATAAAACATAAGAATACTCAACAAATGTCTGAAATTATTATGATTGAATTTATCTTAGGGCTCATTCAAGTTTTTAGTTCCTATATATGCATGCTGCTAATAAATGTTACCTGAAAATAAAAAGGTGTGTGTGTGTAGTGGTAACAAGGGTGAGAAACTCAATTCTGTGTGTCCAATGAACACACATGGTCTTAGAATATTCCAATTTTTGAGAATATTTCTCCAGTTTTTTTTTTTTTCTAATCCAGTGCCAAGATAGCTTCCTACCTTAGGAAATCCAAATTATGTCTTAAATTTGCATAGAATGAGTTAGCACCAGCAGAAGAGATGTTTATCCTGAAGACTTTATCGTCCAAGTCCATAGTACTGAGCAGTATTGAAATCTCTAGCAGTTGCTCTGATTTTAAGACCTACATAGCCACAAGTATTTCAAGAGTCATTTTACAGATGCTAAACCCTTCACCAAATGGAAGAAATTAACTACTTTATGAACATGAGCACATAGCCCCCAGATCTACTGGAGCCTAAGGATTGATAATGTTAACCCCTGTGACACTGCCCTGTTACCTCTCCATCAACCCATCAGAGAATTGTGCATGAGCTGATCACATACCCTGGGACTCCCCTCCCTCAACTGGCCTTTAAAAATGCTTTGCTGAATCCCATAAGGGAGTTTGGGCTTTTTGAGTATTAGCTATCCAGGACTCCTTGTATGGCACCTCAAAATAAACACTGCACTTTCCTTCACCACAACCCAGGGTCAGTAGTTTGGCTTTACAGAAAGTAGGCAAATGGGCCCAAGTTTTGGTTTGATAACAGTATGAGAAAGATAAACCCTACCTTTTCTCATTTCAATAATGTCAACATTTCACCACTGAAAATTAATTGCTTTGGATAAAAATGATTTCTACTCTTAAAATATGGCGGGTGGTTCCATATACAGTAGTATGCTATGTCACATCCCATGAACTTGTCTTTAAGTAGTGGTTTTACAACTTTTTTTTTTTTTAACATCAGCAGCAGCCGTAGTAGAACCACCCTCCTCTTTCCCCACCTCACCCCTCAGAACATTATAAGTGTAGCCTCTCTATACATAGCAGATGAAAGTTGAACAGCTCTGAGTCAGGATGGAAAGCCTGGAGCCTCTTACTATTGGTTTCACTCTCATTTTTCAAGGTAGCCCTTGAAGTAATATGTGGGACCTTGGGCTCTGGAAGCATTGTTTACAAATCTCTCCTTTAATGTTGATGATTCTATTATTTAGTTTTATGAGAGTGACTTTAGGTACAGATGAGGCAGAGTGTGAGTGCCTGGCCAAATGAGAGAAGTTCACTGGCAGAGTAGAAAAGTTAAGTGGTTCAGAAAAGGGTATGAAAGAAAATCAGGACTTTCTGTCTTAGTGATGCTTCTTTTATTGTATTTATTTATTTATTTATTTATTTATTTTTAACATCTTTATTGGAGTATAATTGCTTTAAAATGGTGTGTTAGTTTCTGCTGTATAACAAAGTGAATCAGCTATACATATACATATATCCCCATATTTCCTCCCTCTTGCATCTCCCTCCCACCCTCCCTATCCCACCCCTCTAGGTGAACACAAAGCACCGAGCTGATCACCCTGTGCTATCTGGCTGCTTCCCACTAGCTGTGTATTTTACATTTGGTAGTGTATATATGTCCATACCACTGTCTCACTTTGTCCCTGCTTACGCTTCCCACTCCCCATATCTTCAACTCCATTCTCTACGTCTGCATCTTTATTCCTGTCCTGGCCCTAGGTTCTTCAGAACAATTTTTTTTTTTTTTTTTTAGATTCCTTATATGTGTGTTAGCATACGGTGTTTGTTTTTCTCTTTCTGTCTTACTTCACTCTGTATGACAGTCTCTAGGTCCATACACCTTACTACAAATAACTCAATTTTGTTTCTTTTTATGACTGAGTAATATTCCATTGTATATATGTGCCACATCTTCTTTATCCATTCATCTGTCGATGGACACTTAGGTTGCTTCCATGTCCTGACTATTGCAAATAGAGCTGCAATGAACATTGTGGTACATGACAAGTTTTGAATTATGGTTTTCTCAGGGTATATGCCCAGTAGTGAGATTGCTGGGTCATATGGAAGTTCTATTTTTACTTTTTTAAGGAACCTCCATACTGTTTGCCATAGTGGCTGTATCAGTTTACATTCCCACCAACAGTGAAAGAGGGTTCCCTTTTCTCCACACGCTCTCCAGCATTTATTGTTTATAGATTTTCTGATGATGGCCATTCTGACCTGTGTGAGGTGATACCTCATTGTAGTTTTAATCTGCATTTCTCTAATGATTAGTGATGTTTAGCATCCTTTCATGTGTTTGTTGGCAATCTGTATATGTTCTTTGGAAAAATGTCTATTTAGGTCATCTGCGCAAATTTGGATTGAGTTGTTTGTTAATGGAAAGTAAGGTGTGATCCTAACATTTACAGCTGCATAATGAATGCTTGAAACATGCCTTTTGTTTAGTTTCCACAGCTACTTTTATTGCATTGTTTTCTTTGGTTTTGAAGTTTCACATGATGACAATACATATAAAAACTATGTCTAAGTGTTTTATAATACTTTTATTAAAATTCTGTCATTTATGTTCAGTATTCCTTATATGAATATTCTGAATCGAATTCCTCTTAAAAGTGTCAGGAAAAAGGCTTTTGTTGTCATTGCTGTTGTTGTTTGTTTTGGGCGTTTGTTTTAGTTCGTTTGGTTTGCTTAAGGAATAGGCATACTTCCTGTAAGTACACAATGAAAAGTAGAGAAACATCTGTTTCCCTTTTTGCACTAGCTTCCAGGAGACCCTGAATTAAATGTGTGATTCCATACATTTAGCCTAGAATTTCTAGCACAATAGATCCTCTCTGACTTTTTTTATTCTCTTTACAAATCTTCGTAACCCAGATATGTTTTCACTGCATTCCTATTCTTCATTATTTTATTTTAATATTTTTACTGCTATAGGTCTTTTTTATAAGCAATCTCTGGAAGTAGGAAGACTATAAATAATTGATAGATAAAGGACTGCATAGAGCTTTGTTATAAAGAGTACCTCATACTCTTTATCAGCTGTAGTTCCCAGCACAGCAGGGCAGTGCTACTACTTAAAGTCATATTCAGGGTGTCTCTGATATTTATTCCATTCATGTGCTCAGTTTATTAATTTTACTTAAATCCAATAATACACAAGCATCTGTGGATATGGTCATGATTCACATGTGCCAAGACATTATTCTTTTTATCACGACAAGATTTTTGAGGTAAGATTTTTAGAGTACATATGATGAAGACACTTAAAACCTCCTATTCATCTGCTTCTAGTTCATAATGACAGAAAGTAACCCTATGTGTTGGAGATGTTTGTGAAGCAACATTTTAAACTTACCTACATTGTGTAAGGTAGGTCTAGACTTTGACCCTGGAAGAATTTAAAGGGAAAAATAAAGATGGGAGAGTAAAAATAAAAATAGAAAACAAATTTTGAGCTACTTTACTTCAGTGAGAGTGATTGATCTACTGACTAACCTGAGCTTTTCCAGCTAAAAATGGAGTAAATATGACAGGAAATCTCAGCTTAGTGCACAGGAACCTTATAAATCAACTGTGAAAATAACACAGCCTTATATTTTAGGGTCTCAAGTAAAATGAGTTTTACCTAGTAAAGATCTGATAATAGGCCCAAAGAAAAGTCTTGCGGATAAGGTCCTAAAATATATGAAAGTTGTACTGCTCTATTATTTTACTCTCTCCTTTTCTGAAAATTTAACTGGAATCTTTGCAAGAGAACTGAAGTCCATGTTTACATGAGTTCAAATGAACATTTTTGACGTGGATAAATTATCAAAGTATTCTTGAGAACCAGTGTCTTAGTATCTGAATGGCAAGAAGCATTTCTTGAAGCCCTGCCTTGTTTTTACACTCGTGTTTAAATAACTATATGTATGATTTTTGCTCTTAGTGTTCAACCCAATATTTTAGGCCCACTTTAATTTTGCCATAAGAACCCTCAGTTCAAGGTGTCATTGAAGTGGAATTCTAATACAATGTCAAACCAGAGATATTTACTGCTTCATGGTAGATTCAGTGAGAAGGCTCAAATACATTTACATGATGGGGCTGACATTATCAAAGAGAAAGAAATTAAAGGTTAAATGGAGATATATAAGGCATATTTAATAATAACAATTATTACTCATTATAACTATATTATCACCCATATTTCCATCTTACTTTTACACACCGAGTTCCCATATTACATATTTCTTTTTTTTTTCATATTACATATGTCAATTCTAGTCTTTATATGCTTCGTCCCAGCTCTAAATTACCTTTCATGTGCAGAATTCAGTCTTTCATACATGTGTGAAATTGTTGATTTCAAGCTATTGTAGGTTAATGTTGCCTGCTGGCAGTGCTATGAAGGTGAGGTGTTCTCATCACCTGCCAAGTTGCCATGGTCCAAATGTTGCAGAACTGTAGAAGCCACATTTAGGATTTTATAATTTGTTTAGCTCTTTGACAAATTCATTTTCTAAATATTGGATCTGTTACTCAACTTTCATAGATTTGATTTTTGCTGCTTATTTTCTGAAATAAATTATATAGCAAATAGAAGGACATTGATATTTAAATGTTTTTAACATTTACTTGGCATTAATTGTAGGAGAATAAAGTGAAAAGTAAAAGGGTCAATATTTGAGAAGAGAGGTAGCATACATATGAAAAAAAAAGTGGAAAACAGTTGAGCATTCAAAGATATAGATGAATATGAGGAAGTGCCATTAACATTGAGTAACAGAGACGAGATATGGTTTGTGAGAATTAAGAAGTTGGTAAATGATTGGAATAAGTGATGCAGGGATTTTTTTAAACAAATAAAATTACTTAGTCATTAACACTAGTTGAAGGTGACTATTGTGCTTTTGGGTATAACCACTTGATGAAGCTGTGGCAACTTATATTTATAGTACACCAAAATTTGAAGGCAGGAACAGAGAAAATGGATGAAAATTGATGTCTTATCCTTGGAAAAATCAAGAATCGGCAATGTACATAAGGTTTAAAAAAATCAGAGAATATTAGGGTACCAGCTAAATGATCACTAGATTAACTGATTTTCTTCTTCTTTAAAAAAAAAAAAAAATTGAAAAATTGTTTTACCTAGGGATATCAAATAAGTACTTGGGAAAATTCTGGTGGAGCCCTAGTTTTGTACAATATTAAACTGTTTTGTGAAATCATGATACTGAGTATAGTTTGATATTGGTATAATAATAAAAGATAATAATAAAACAGTATAAATAACCCAAAAAAGAACGTTCTAAACAATAATTTAATATGTGATTGGCTACATCAAAGACAGTAGAGAATAGAAAAAATATTCGGTGAATGGTGTTGGAACAATTAGGTTTGTTGTTTTAATTGTTTACCAATGTTATGCATATATATATTTAAAAATTCAAATAGTTCTTTAAGAATTTTTACATGGAAATGAATTGTCTTCTGCCTGTTCCTCATCATGATCCATTTCCTAAGTGGTTAACATTTTAAAATTTCTAAGCTCTTTGTTTTTGGTATTTAACTTCAATTTCTAAATTAAATTCTATTTAGTTAGTTAGTTATATTGGAGTATAATTGCTTTACAATGTTGTGTTAGTTTCTGCTGTACAACGAAGTGAATCAGCTATATGTATACATATATCCCCTCCCTCTTGGACCTCCCTCCCACGCCTTATCCCACCCATGTAGGTCACCACAGAGCACAGGGCTAAGCTCCCTGTGCTATACAGCAGGTTCCCACTAGCTAACTATTTTACACATGATAGTGCATATATGTCAATCTTAATCTCCCAATTCGTCCCACCCTCCCCTTACCCCCGGTGTCCACACATCCATTCCCTACGTCTTAGTCTCTATCCCTGCCCTGCAAATAGGTTCATCTGTACCATTTGTCTAGGTTCCACATATATGCATAAACATACGATATTTGTTTTTCTCTTTCTGACTTACTTCACTCAATCTGTATGACAGATTCTGGGCCATCCACATCTCTACAAATGACCCAATTTCATTCTTTTTTATGACTGAGTAATATTCAATTGCATATTGTACCACATTTTCTTCATCCATTTGTCTGTCGGTGGACATTTAGGTTGCTTTCATGTCCTTGTTATTGTAAATAGTGCTGCAATGAACATTAGGGTACATGTCTTTTTGAATTATGGTTTTTCTCAGGGTATATGCCCAGTAGTACAATTGCTGGGTCATATGGTAGTTCTATTTTTAGTTTTTTAAGGAACCTCCATACTGTTCTCCATAATGGTTGTATCAATTTACATTCCCACCAACTGTGCAAGAGGTTTTCATTTTCTCCACATCCACTTTAGCATTTATTTTTTTGTAGAATTTTTGATGATAGCCATTCTGACCTGTGTGATGTGATACCTCAATGTAGTTTGATTTGCATTTTTGTAATAAATAGTGATGTTGAGCATCTTTTCATGTGCCTCTTGGCCATCTGTATGTCTTCTTTGGAGAAATGTTTATTCAGGTCTTCTGCCCATTTTGGGGTTGTGCTCTTTGTTTTTTTTGATTTTGAGCAGCATGTGCTGTTTGTATATTTTGGAGATTAATCCTTTGTCAGTTGCTTTGTTTGAAAATATTTTCTCCCATTCTGATGGTTGTCTTTTCAAATTGTTTATGGTTTCCTTTGCTGTGCTGTAGCTTGTAAGTTTAGTTTGGTCCCATTTGTTTATTTTTGTTTTTATTTTCATTACTCTAGGAGGTGGGTTAAAAAAGATCTTGCTCTGATTTATGTCAAAGGGTGCTTATCCTATGTTTCCCTCTAAGAGTTTTATATTGTCCAGTCTTACATTTAGGTCTTTGATCCATTTGGATTTTATGCAACCAGGGATCAACCCCATGCCCCCACAGTGGAAGCATGGAGTCTTAAACACTGGACCACAAGGGAAGATCCAGCAATGGTGAATTTCTTAATTTGGACATTCATATCTTCCAGATATGAGAAAATGTTCTTGAGCTAATGGTATTAGTTTTTTTAGACTTTCCATAACAAAGTTCCACTGACTGGGTGGCTTAAACAATAGAATGTATATTCTCACAATTCTGGGGGTCAGAAGTCCAAGATTAAGATGTCAGCAGTGTTGGTTTCCTCTAAGGCCACTCTCCTTGGTTTGCAGATGACCATATTCTTCCAGTGTCTTTACATGGTCCTTCATCTGTGTCTTAATCTCTTCTTTTTTTTTTTTTTTTTCATTGAAGAATAGTTCACCTACAATATTATATTAGTTTCAGGTGTATAACATAGTGATTCAATATTTTTTATAGATTGCACACTATACAAAGTTATTATAAAATATTGACTATATTCTCTGTGCTACACATTACATCCGTGTGACTAATTTATTTTATGACTGGTAGTTTGTACCTCTTAATCCACTTTACCTATTTCACCACCCCATGCCTCTCCCCTTGGGCAACCATGAGTTGGTCTACTGTATCTGCAAGTCTGTTTCTGTTTTATTATATTTGTTCATTTGTTTTGATTTTTTTCATATATAAGTGAAAACATACAGTACTTGTCTTTTTCTGTCTAACTTATTTCACTAATCATGATACCCTTCAGGTCCATTCGTGCCTACACAAATGGAAAAATTTCCTCATATTTTATGGCCGAATAATATATATATATATCACATCACATTTTATTTATCCATTCTTCTTTTGATGGGCATTTAGTTTGCTTCCATATCTTGGCTATTGACATTAGGGTGCATGTGTATTTTCAAATCAGTGTTTTCTTTTCTTCAAGTAAAAACCAGAAGTGGAATTGCTAGATCATATGAAAGTTCTATTTTAAATTTTTTGATGAACCTCCATACTGTTTTTATAGTGGCTGTACCAATTTACATTCTCACCAACAGTGTACTAGAGTTCCATTTTCTCCACATTCTCACAAACACGTTATTTTTTGTCTTTTTGACAGTAATCATTCTGACAGCTCATTGTGGTTTTGATTTGCATTCCCTGTTGATTAGTGATGTTGAGCATCTTTCCAAGGGACTGTTGGCCATCTGTGTGTCTTCTTTTCTGTTGCATTCTTATACACTAACAATGAACTATTTGAAAGAAAAATCAAGAAAACAATTCCATTTACAATTCAATGAAAAAGAATAAAATACCTAGGAATAAATTTACCAAAGAGGTGAAATACCTATGCTCTGAAAACTATAAGACATTGGTGAAAGAAATTGAAGTTGATACAAATAAAGGAAAAGATATTTTCTGTTCATAGATTGGGATAATTTAATATTGTTAAAATTTCCATACTGCCCCAAGCAATCTACAGATTGAATACAATCCCTATCAATATACTCATGGCATTTTTCATAGAACTAGAACAAATAATCCTAAAATTTGTATGAAACCATCAAAGACTCCAATAGCCAAAGCAATCTTGACAAAAAGGAACAAAGCTCAAGATATCATGCTCCATGACTTCAAACTGTACTACAAAGTTATAATAATTAGAAAAGTATGGTACTGGCACAAAAACAAACACATAGATCAATGGAACAGGATAGAGAAGCCAGAAATAAACCTACCTACCTATGGTCAATTAATCTACAACAAAAGAATCAAGAATATATAATGGGGAAAAGAGAGTCTCTTCAATAACTGTTGTTGGAAAAACTGGACTGCTAGCTACATGTGAAAGAATGAAACTAGACCCTTTTCTCACACTATATACAAAAATAAACTCAAAATGGATTAGAGACTTAAATGTAAGACTTGAAAACATAAAGCTCCTGGAAGAAAACATATGTAGTACAGTCTTTGACATTGGTCTTAGAATATTTTTTGAATATGTCTCCTCAGGCAAGGCAAACAAAGGCAAAAATAAACAAATAGGATCAAATCAAACTAAAAGCTTTTGCATAGGGACAGAAACCATCAATAAAAGATAAAAGCAGCCTATTGAATAAGAGAAGGTATTTGCAAGCTCTATGCCCGATAAGATGTTAATTTCCAAAATATATAAAGAACTTATATATATCAGTATTGACAAAACAATCTGTTTAAAAAATGTGTAGAGAACCTAAATAGATATTTTTTCCAAAGAATACACAATCTTCTCTTCTTAAAAAGACATTAATCATTTTGGATTAGGGCCCACATATACAATACCTCATTTTACCTTAAATACCCCTTTAAAGGCTCTTTCTCCAAATACATCATATTCTGAAGGACTAGGGGTTAGGACTTCAACATATAAATTGCCGGGGTGTGGGGGACAGCCACTATACTATTTTTCTGACATTTTATTTTTCTGGTTTGTTTTCTTTCTTTCTTTTTTTCTTTCTTTCTTTCTTTCTTTCTTTCTTTCTTTCTTTCTTTCTTTTTTTTTTAAACTTCTGTTACTTAAAAGATGTAATCTCTAGACTGATTCTCTAATAGCTTTTTTCACTATCTACAATCTTTTAGTTACACTTACTAGGACATTTTCTCAGGTTTATCTTCCCTCCTTTACATTTCTACCATTATGTTTTCAATTTCCACAGTTCACTCACTCTTTTATTTTAATATGTACTACTTTATCTTTTTATTGATGCTAATAATGGATTTTAATAATTTTTTAGCATTGTCTATTTGTCTTTAAATTTCCTCTTTGATTTTATCTCCTCTTTAAATCTAGAGGTGTTCCATTTAATCCTCATGATCACTGACTATGGGCTCATGTTTAAGAGTGAATTACTGAATAGCTTTTTATGACAGGAAATTGTTGAGAACGATGTTCCCTGTAGGATTAGCTGGTTCAAATGAGAGAATTTTTACTTTCAGTATTTTTAAGTCATGGTCTCCTCAGCTGGTCAGATTCATCAGAGGAAAGTTTTCCCGTTTCCTGCCTGGAGAGTTTAAAACAGTATGCCAAAATTTGGGGAACTATGTGGTAGAAGTGGGCTAGGGTCTTGTCACTTGATATATAGAAAATCCCATAACCTTGATGATGGTTATTTTTATGTGTCAAGTTGACTGGGCCCTGAGGTGCCTAGGTGGTATTTGCTTAAACCTTATTCTGAGTGTGTCTTTGAGCATGCTTCTGGATGTGATTAACATTGCCTTCTTCAATGTGGGTTGGATTCATCCAATCAGTTGAGGGCTTCCACAAAAAGTGGAGAATTGTACACTCTTTCTCTCCCTCCTTCCCTTGCTTTCTCCCTCTTTCCCTTTCCCTGACTGTCTTTTAGCGGTGACACTGGTCTTCTCCTGAGCCTCCAGACTCAGGCTAAAACTATACCATCAGCTCTCCTGGGTCTTCAGCTTGCTGACTGCAATCTTGAGACTTCTCAGCCTCCAAAATTGAATGAGACAGTCCCTTATAATAAAACTCATATGTACATATGTATACATCCTGTTGGTTCTTTTTCTCTGGAGAGCCCAAAATAATACAATCTCATGTTCACATGAGAGTAGTATCTATCACCAGTTCTGCTACATGAGCCCCAGTATAGATTCCCTCTGATTCACTCTTGACAAAGAGAAAATGCTGTGGTAGGGAAACAAGCAGTTATCCAAATTGTCTGGAAATTTAATTATTACCTAATATAGAGCTTTAAACATTTTATCCTAGTTTATGTATCTCTGCCCTGGCCACTGCTTGGTACTATGTTCTGCTACCATTCTAAAAATTTTGGGGGTGTTTAAGAGTAAAGTGAGGTTTACATCAAAAGATCCCCAATTGCACATCTGGGTTTCAGCCTTTCAGACTTGCTAATTTAATTAACAAATTTGATCTGCTTTCTAGATTCCAAAATTTTCTTTTTTTCTTCCCTTTCCTGGCTGTAGATTTATATTTTTATCCCTTTGTTGTCACTTTGGAAGGGTGTCAGAGGGATATGAGGATGTGTATTCAATCCAACATCTTTAACTGAACTGCAATTAGTTTGATTTTTTTTTTGAAATGAATCATCATCTCATACTATATAACAAAATAAATTTCAGGCAAATTCTAGAGTTAAAATTAGCAGATAAAGCCATATTGAGTAAAATAGGAATGTTTACTCTGTCTCTGGATTTGGAAACACTTTCAATACCTAAAAATCATTATATAATTAAGAAAATTATCACATAAATGTAAGACTTTCATGTGAAAATGCTCTACAATAAAAATCAAACAAATTATAAAAATTGAAAAAATGTTATGTTAACATGGGCTTATACAAATTATAAATATTAAAATTAAAATGGAAAAATGAGTAAAGCATAAGATCAGGCTACTGACAGAAGTAGAATTATAACTGATTATATTCTAATAAATTTAAATATATATTTATAATTAAGATATAATTTCAAACCAAATTTAAATTAAGCATTACAAGTTAAAAACAAAAATATATTTTTGAGCCTGTTAAATTATCTGAGGCTTTATAAATTTCAATATTGAATGATATTGATGATAGAGTAAGGCAGAGCCTCATATATTATTGGTGAGAAGCTAAAATTCTATTCATTTTTTTAGAAAGCAATCTTGAAATATGTATCAAAATCTTTAAGAACATTAATTTTTACATAGCACAGTCTTAGAAATTTCTTTCTAAAGAAAATTCTAAAATAGTAAGATAGATTGTATTCAAGATATTTTTAATAACAAAAAAGTAAACAACTCAAATATCTGATTGAGCAGAAATAAACTTCACATTATTAAGCAGTCATTAAAAATATTCCATTCTAGAAACACCTTTTGTTCTCATGATGGTTAAGCCCAGGCTGGGAGTAAAAGGTTCATAAAACAACGATAAAAATGGTGCAAAACAAGCACCAAGATACATGCTGGGAAGGACAAACAGAAGGGTGTTATGAGGGGTGAGGGGAGAGGAGTCATAATCAGAAACTATTTTAGTAATAACTTAAAGGCATTGGGGATCATGGGGTCAATAATATGTAGAGATGGGCTCATAAACAGAAAAACATGGATGATCTGAAGTAATAGGGAAGTGCCAGTGGACTGGAGGTAATGATGTAAAGAAACAGATGGCATGAAGGAGTGGGAGGAGAGTAGAACTGAATGGAGCAAGTTTCAGAGTTCAAATCAAGGAGCTGGAAAACTAAGGCATTAAATGATACGCTATTTATCATACAACTATAGTGGCTCTGAGAGCTAACAGAGTGAGTGCAAATCATTAGCAGCAAGAGTGTGAGAATGATCCTGAAAACCAATCATCTTTATAGGGATGAGAGTGAAGAAAGTCAGCTAGTGTATAACTCTCAATCTAAATGTTTCCTGCAAGCCACTATAGGTTTTGAGCAGGAGTGATACAGTGTTATCCAGATGGTTTTTCCTGTGCTTAATGATTTTTATGTCATGTTGAAGGATCAAAATATATATCAGTTTGGCTATTTATTTAAATAGTGATTAGAAATTCAGATATAAGAATTTACTCAGGTTTTCTTCTGGGTGGAAAATTTTTGTTTCCCTTTGTTGATTTTTTTTGTTTTGTTTTGTTTTGGTTTTTTTGTTTGTTTGTTGTTTTTTTTTTTTTTTTGGTATGTCTAGAAGAGATGAAATACTCTGTGACACCGGAGTAGAAAAAAACCCTGGAACTTTCTTTTTAGTTCATTTATTACAACTTGGATTGACATTGAAAAAATAGGCAGAGTCTAGGCATTTAACGTTATGTCTTCAAATCTCTAAGATCTCAAATGGTAAGCTGTGCTATTATGTTCTTTCACAATTAAATTTAATACATTTTGTCAATTAAACTATGACATATTGACAATTTTATATGAATTTCTAATTCAGTAATGTTAAAATACTAAAATGTGTACCTTTGACTTGATGAAAAATGCTAATTAAATATATTGTTGAATGGATTTATAAGGAAGATGAAATTTTGAAGTAAATGTGTGTGCATTGATAATCCTTGAAGCAGAATGGAATGGAGATCATGCTATATTCCCTTTCTGGGTGGTATCTTGAATCTTTTAAAAAGTGATATGAGCTTTCCTGATTTGAAGTAATATTTTAAACTAAAGTCATATGTTTTAAAGTCAATTATAAGTTTATCTCCATTTTTAACTTTGGTGCATATAAATAAAAGTTCAAAGCTGTATCTTCAATTTTCTTTTGATATCTTGACTATTTGTAAAGGAGGATTATTTTGCAGTTTCATAAAAGATTATTCTAAAACTGATATGCAAACTTTTATTTGGATATTGTTTTAGGACTGCCCTTAAACTAAAACTTTCCTTGTTCACTTAATATCAAGTCAGATAAAAATCATAATTTCCTTTGAAATAAAAAGAGTAAAGAACTTGTGACTGTATAAGAATTACACAAATATAAGCTTTCATTTATTTAAAAATATCATGTCACATTACGCTGAGTGGTTTCTATTCCTCAAAAACATTCAAGCTCATTTGCCATCACAACTTTTCCTCTATATTGAGGAACTACATCTTGATTGATTGTTTCTTTTATATAAATTCCTGGATATATTATTGGAATTCTATGATTATTCTCTTAATTATCAAGCTCATTATTATGGATACATGCATTCATAATCATATTTTATTTATTACCTTCCTCTCTATAAAGTAAAAACCTATGCTTGTTTTGTTGTCTTTGTCAGAATAATTGTCAAATTTACCTATATCCTTAAGGTAAAATTTACTCTAAAATTATCCATCTATTCATTCGCATCCTGATTGTGCAAATATTGGTTGAGCAACAATGATGGTGAGGCATTGGGGATACAAATAAGATCACACACACACATAAACCCTACACCAAGGTACTCTGAGTCTAGAGGAGAAGATAACCATAAAGACTGTCATATTTAACAAAACATTTATAAAAATGGAAGTATGGGTAAGACACAGTGGCTGCACAAAGGAGGAAATGATCACCTTAGCCTACAACAATCAAAGAATCTTTGGTAGAGAGGCTAATGATTAATCCAAGGTTTCAAAGATGAATATAAATTCTCCAAAAAGGTAATTGGTTTCTGGTAGAAATAAAGGGCAGAGCATTCCATATAGAGTCAAAACTTATGAAGAGATATGGAAGTACAGGGTGTGGAATGATTGAGTACTCCAAATCTTACAAAATTCTGAAATATATTTTTTGAGAAAGGGAATGAGTAGTGATGATGCTAGAAGGAAGGAAGTCATACAGTAAGGGTCACATGTGCCTTTTAACTAGTTTGGAGTTATTCTGTAGATGATAAATGATCATTGAAAATTATTATGTATATTTGCAATTTAGTCTATAGTAAGAATTAGAAAGGACAATTTAGGATAGTACCCATTAAGAGGTTATTTTATAATTTTGATTATGGCCATTCTGACTGGTGTGAGGTAATATCTCATAGTTTTGATTTGCATTTCTCTAATAATTAGTGATGTTGAGCATATTTTTCATGTGCTTCTTGGCCATCTGTATTACTTCTTTAGAGAAATGTTTATTTAGGTCTTCTGCCCATGTTTTTATTGTTTTGGTTGTTTGTTTTTTTCATATTAGTACGCATGAGCTGTTTATAAATTTTGGAGATTAATCCCTTGTCAGTTGCATCATTTGCAAATATTTGCTCCCACTCTGTGGGTTGTCTTTTCATTTTGTTTATGGTTTCCTTTTCTGTGCAAAAGCTTTTGAGTTTAATTAGGTCCCATTTGTTTGTTTTTATTTCCATTACTCTAGGAAACGGATCAAAAAAGTTATTGTTGCCACGATGGAGAACAATATGGAGATTCCTTTAAAAACTAAAAATAGAGCTACCATATCATCCAGCAATGCAGAGAAAACCATGGTTCAAAAGGATGCATGCACCCCAATGTTCATTGCACTGCCATTTACAATAGCCAAGACATAGAAGCAACCTAAATGTCCATCTACAGATAAATAGATAAAGAAGATGTGGTACATATATACAATGGAATATTACTCAGCCATTAAAATGAATGAAATTTGTGGCAACATGGATGGACCCGGAGATTATCATACTAAGAGAAGTAAGCCAGAGAAAGACAGATATCATATGATATCACTTATATGCAGAATTTTTTTTAAAAAAATCATACAAATGAACATATTTACAAAACAGAATCAGACTCACAGACTTAGAAATTGCACTTATGGTTACCAGAGAGGAAGGGGTGTTGAGAGGAATAGATTGGGAGTTTGAGATTGATAGATACACACTGCTATATATAAAATAGATAACCAACAAGGACCTACTGTACAGCACAGGAAACCTTGCTCAATAATCTGTAATAACCTAAATGGGAAAAGAATTTGAAAAAGAATAGATACATGTATATGTATAACTGAATCACTCGAAACTAACACAACATTGTTAATCAACTATACTACAATATAAAATAAAAAAAAAAAAATTAAAGAGGTTATTTCAGTAAAACCAGGTAAGAGCAAATGAGGTTCTCAACTACAAAATAAAATACATCCAACTTGGAAGGGAAGAAGTAATACTGTCACTATTTGGAGATGACATGATACTTTATATAGAAAACCCTAAAGTCTCCACCAAAAAACTGTTAGATGTAATAAAAAAATTCAGTCAAGTTGTGGTATACAAGATTAATAACTAGAAATCTGTCACATTTCTTTACACTATAACGAACTATCAGAAAGTTTAAAAATCCCATTTAAAATCACATCAAATACAATAAAATATCTAGGAATAAACTTAACCAAAGAGGTGAAAGACCTATACTCTGAAAACTATAAAACGTTATTGAAGGAAACTGAAGATGATACAAAGAAATGGAAAGATATCCTGTGCTCTTGGGTTGGAAGAATTAATATTTTTGAAATGCCCATACTACCCAAAGCAATCTACAACTTTAATTCAATCCTTATCAAAATGCCCATGACCTTTTTTCATAGAACTAGAACAAATAATATTAAAATTTATATGGAACCACAAAAGACCCTGAATTGCCAATGCAATCTTGAGTAAAAAGAACCAAAGTGGAGGCATCACCCTCCCAGACTTCAGACTATAATACAAATCTACAGTAATCAAAGCAGCATGGTACTGGCACTAAGACAGACACATAGATCAATGGAAAAGAACAGAAGGCCCAGAAATAAATCCAGACACCTATGGGCAATTAATGTATGTCAATTCAGTGGAAAATAAATTCATTTGATTTTTTTTGGGTTGTGTTGCATATTACTGCTCAATTAATCTTCTAATTCACAGGGAAACAAAGCAAAACAAGAGCAAAAAATAAGGAGAAAGCCATCAGACAAAAATGCCCTCAAGTTCCTTTCTCTGCTCACCATTTTATCTACATTTAAATATTATTTTCCTCTTCTTTCTTATTTTTGTGTAGGTGTTGTCCCTCCTTGGATCTAGGGTAAAATATGCTGCTGTTGTTTTTCATCTTTCCTACCTCCTCTAATGGATCTCTTCCCTAGTCCACATCTTTATCTTCTCCCTCTTTATTTGTTCTTTCCTTCAGCATATAGACATAAGTCATTCCCAACTCATATTTTTCTAAACCACATTTCTTGCATTTCTCTCTATATTTCCTTTTTGTTTGTTTTAAGGTCAAGCTCTTAGAAGAGAAATCTAGACCTCTGTCCACACCAACTTCACCCCCATGAATTCTTGAGTTATCTGTGACCTCCTAGGGTCATCGTGTATATTCCTGTTTCAAAGCTTCCCAAGACCACATGCACATTCAGTAATTCACTAGAAAGACTCACAGGGATAAGCATATACTCACTGCTGACTTTACTACTGTGACAGAGTAAGGATCTACAGATGGATCAGTAGGGAGAAAAGAAACAGGTAGAGTCTGAAGGAATCCCTGTGTAGGCTTCCTATGTTCTCCCCTTCCCAGAAGGGGTTACTAGAGTATACTCTCCCTCCAGCAGTGACAGAGCAGCCACATGTGTGTAGCATTCTTGCCCAGGAAAGTCCATTTGAGACTTGGGGTTTAGGAGTTTTATTGAGGACTGGTCATGTAGGCATTCTCTGTGTAGCAACTAGGAAAATTCCAGAGTCCCAATAGGAAAGCAGGTGTTCATCATCAACACATTGTTTGTACAGTCTAGGCAGAGAGAAACCACATAACTTACTAACTCAGCAAATGGCATCATCATTCTTCCAGTTTTTATAGCAAGCAGCCTTGTTAGACATCCTAGACTGATCCATTTCCCACATCCAACACAAGTTGATCTGAATCACATAGATTCTACCTCCTTAATTTCCATATCATTTTCCTTTTCTTTACTGTTACAGCCTTCATTTGTGTTCTATGTTCTCCCATATCATTACTTGTTACCTAATTACTTTAGTAGTTCTCTAAATGTTCTGCCTGACTCCAGACCAGATACATGAAAATTCATTCTTCATACCAGCTGCCTTTCTGAATCTCATATTTCATATAGGTGAAATGGGAATGCTAATAGTCCTGTCCTCATAAAACTGTTGTGAAGAGTAATTGAGATAGTAAATATAAAATGCTTAGCACAGAGTAAATATAAATAAACATAAGTATTAATTATTAACGTTGTTGTTAACATCATATTTTTTAAAATTAAAGTTTTTAAAAAGACTAATTGATCTTGTTACATCACCGAATATTACCAACGGCTCAAGAAGATCATCAGGATATAGTCATAACTCCTTACTTTGACACCTAAAAGAGGTGCACTCTTAGTTTCAGTCACAGCCATTTGGGAAGTTCCAAATAGTCAATTTTCTCATTCTTAAGCCTTCTACATGCTGGTCCTTTCATCTGAAATTCTCTTACCTTATTCATTTCCTTTTCTGACCCCTTTTTATCTCAATAACTTCTTCTCATGCAAAAAGATTAAACCTAAAACATTATCTCTCAAGGAAGGTTTTTCTGCTCTCCGAGGTTAGGTTATGTACCTTTACCACCACAACTTATGACTATCTCTACATACATATATCACACACTATTGTAATTATCTGCTTAAAATTGTCTATTCTCATAATTAAACCTGAGGACTTTGAAGACAGGAACTCTATTTGATTCATCATTGTGTCTTCCCCTCAGTTCAGGGTCTGGTATGAAAAAAACGTTTGGCAAGTGTGTTCTGAACCAGTAAAATCAAAGGAGTGGAATATAACCGTAGAAACAGCTTCAAAGTTTAACAGAAGATTCAGTGATTCACATTAGAAGAAACTAAAGTACAGATAAAATATAGCTTAACTTTTCTATATAGCTGAATCATCCGTTTAGCTTTTCAGAAAATTTAAATAGGTTAGACTAAGTTAAATGGAGACATTTTTCTGGAGCAAGATTTTTCTGAATAGCCTAGAATAGTCTGATTTTTCTATTTCCCTCCCAAAGTCCTAAACCCTGTTTTAGTACTCACATCATCATGGGCACAAAATATCTTACCTGTGCCAGAAGCAATGAAGATAGCATTTGCATCAATGCCTGTTCCAGAGCTGGTCTGGTACTCCACAGGTCTTTTTAGGCGAGAGCAGTAGCACCAAGAATGATTTTGCATGGGAGAAGAGAGAGCATTTGGGGAAAGAGAGAGTGACTGAGTTAACCCTGGACTTTTCACCATTCTGGCGTGGAAAGAAAGATGGGGGTTATATCTTTGTGTGAGGTATGTCGATACTTCTGAAGACTCCAGTAAGAATCATGGAATTTAAGAAATACCTGCCACGTCTGGCTTTCCATTGTGACATAAACAAGAAAAGGGTAGAGATGATCTTTGAATAAGTTGTCTTATAGGCAACAAACTTTATTTTGTAGACCATAAAATAGATCAGGTCAGTTAAAAACTGACTCGAAATCGCACAAGTAAGAGTAACATTTTCCACCCAGTTCAGTAATCCCAATGTCTGTGTTCTCTTTGCTGTACTGAACTCTAGCACCCCGGTGGACAGGTGTAGCAGAGGTATAGTGCACCTTTCAGGACTGGCCCTCATTCCCCCAACTGCAAGGAGTGTTGCTTGGTGATGGCTCAGAGCTATTTCTTTCTGTATTTGTCCTCAGATAAAGGAAACTGCCTCGCCTTTATGGTCCCTGGGTGAGACCAGCCTGCATCCACTGATTGGTCAAGGAGTTATATACAAAGACTTTGCCCCGTGTTTCAATTTGGGACACTGAATGTATGAACATCTCAGCTCACGGCTCCCAGTGCAATTGGCTGAAGCTTTTGTTGCAAACATAGCACTACAATTTGTAGTAGAATTTCTTCTGCATAATAATGTTTTCCTTACTTCCTTATAGCTGCTGTTCCCTTGATTGTACTTTCACTGCACTGACCAAAGATAGGTTACTTTCTCTGTGTAATATAACATCCCAGATATCTAAATTCTATGGACAACATTAAGGAAATGATGGAATGGAAGTTTCACAGTATTTATTGATAGTTGTTCATCTTTATCTAGGAGATTGGGTAATAAAGATGAATAAGTAATTGAACTAAAATGACTTGCACGTTAGAATATACAATGATGAAGAAACAACTTGATCTTTTGTGAATAAAATATAATATCACATGTAACAATTCCAAGGAAAGAAATACAGCAAAGCTGATTCATTTAAGTTGCTACTAACGAATACATTGCATTTTCTACTACATTTTTGTTTTATAGTTAAATCACTATTTTTATGACAGTTATTCAAAATCACAGTTACAACTGAATTTTTATTGTTTTCCCTCCCAGACACTCCA
Organism: Balaenoptera ricei; assembly: GCF_028023285.1. Classification (NCBI taxonomy): domain Eukaryota; kingdom Metazoa; phylum Chordata; class Mammalia; order Artiodactyla; family Balaenopteridae; genus Balaenoptera; species Balaenoptera ricei. Next base: position 50,519,002 of record NC_082655.1, read on the forward strand.
TTAATCATCTTGTGTTTTCCTTGGTTTATTCTCTTATTCTTCCTAATGTATTCATAAAATTTTGCATTAATCATGGATGTAAGAGACTTTTAGAACTCGAAGAGGTTGTGAAATCCATTTTCCCCAAACTCCTCACTTTATGAATGAGAAAAGAGAGTTCTGGAAAGATTATGAATCCTGACATGATCTGACTCCTGCTTGCCTTCCTTCCCTTTTCCCGTTATGATCCAACTATACTGGTCGCTGGAACCTGTCAAGCACATTTCCTCCTCTTGGAATGCTGAAATTACAGAAGCTGTGAATGGCCACTCAACTAAAGAGCCACTTAGTCATTTACTATTTGAATCTAATTCCCAGTTCAGTGTTTTGTTTCCTACAAATTCTTACTTAATGAGAATTCACTCAAATTTACGAAACACTGCTATGCACAAGGCATTTTGTTAGTCATTACGGGAAATTCAGATATTACAATATCTTCTTTGCCATGTCTATAGTCCTTTGTTCATTTAAATTCTTCATGCTTTTAAGCTCATTTGCATCTGTCCTGCTTCACTCTTTCCTGATATTTATTCTTGTTCCTTTTTTTTTTGCTTTACTTCATTAATGAAAATGGCTATTTCATCTTTATATAACTATGCTGTCTTGCCTTTGTAAAAGTACCTTAGGATCTTAAACCTCAGATACTCCATGCTAAACCATTAAGTGTGGAGCACTGAGTTTATTTTTCGATGGTCATATTTTTACTGCTCTTATGGGAAGTCTATGTTTAAACTAACCATCTACAAGAGAAATAGATGAATATAACAAAACTTCCATATGTTATAAAACTCAGAAGTTACAAGGCAGAAATTTAATAAATTCTCAGCCCAGGTTCATAAATGACAAACATAAATGTTAAAATGGCAAAAATGTAGAGCTCTATATCTCTCTAGCTAATTGTTCTCTCTCAACAAATTAAACCTACCAATGTAAAAATGCCAAATGCCCATTGAACCATTCCCAAGTTAATAACACTTTGTATGAATCCATTTAGATTTTCCCCTCAATCTGGCACATTTAATATCATTTCAAACCCCATCAGTTTGATTATAAATGAAATGTAGTGGCATTTCCAGGGTGCAAACGCCACAAAATTGATCCAATTACCAAATTTGCAAACGGTGTTTTAGCATAAAATAACTTGAGTTTACCCGTCATAATATTGCAAATGGATTTAAAATGAGGGAGGTAATTTTTGTGCATCTGAGACCACACATCTTTTCTTTAATTATTAAGATATTTGGTTTAGGTTTTCACAGCCAGGAATGTGTCAAACAACCATGGATAAAAAGTGTAAAAAGTGGTTCATTATGTTTTATATATACAAAAATTTGAGACTGCCAACATTTTACTTTGATCAGCATTTCCAAATTATGTTCTGTGTAACACAACTTCTACAAGGTACTTGTAGATAGTCTATGAGGAAAAAAAGTTTCTTTGGAGTAATAAGTTAGGGAAATGCTGCACACAATATTTCCCTCTTCGGTTATGCGAATTCCTACAGGCAAGAAATTCTTGCTGAGATTTATTTTTCTAAGATAGTTTTTGACTAGTTCAGTCAAATTTATAGAAACAGAATAGAAAAGTGGTTGTTAGGAGCTTGGGAGTGGGGGAAATTGACAGAGTTTGGTAAAAAAGATTTTCAGTTATAAGATGAATAAGGTCTGAAAATCTAATGTATAACATGGTCTCTATAGTTGATAATATTGTATTTTATAACTGAAATTTGCTAATAGAGTAGTACTTAAAGGTTTAAATGTTGTCACAGTAAATAAAGTAAATGTGTTAGTGTTAATTAACTTGATGGGAGAAATCCTTTCACAATGTATACATATACCAAATCATTACGTAGTACACTTTATATAACTTCTAATTTTATTTGTCAATTATGCCTCAAGAAATATGGAAAAAATCAACACATTTTAATTCTTATGAATCAAATACAATCAAGAAAGTAAAAACCACCCTACCGATTTTAAATGTGAGGAGTATTTTACAAATAAATTTTTGCATAGCTGAGAGAAAAGCTAATAAGTCTAACATGAGACAATGAGGCAACCCAGCAGTTAGCAATTCAGAAAACTACTACCACCTCTAGGTGGGTGGCATCATTAGAGCCAGGATCAGAGGTCACCAGACAAAATTCAGAAGTATGGGAGACCAGCCTAGAGAACTGGGACTATGGAGAACATGCTTCTCCTGTTAAAGCTTGCAACTAAAGGAAAGTTCCATTTGAGGCTGGAAATACCATGTTCACAGAGATAGAGGGCTAGAAATACCCTGGTCTCTCCCATCCTAACACCTTCCAATCCTTACCAGACATCCTATAGCCAGAAGCCTGTTGGCAAAGATGCTGAGAAATGAAGCCCCTTATGTTACAAAGTAAATTATGGGAACGACAGGGGGTGAATCTGAAAGGAAACAGGAAAAGGACTAATATATGGAGTCAGTGTTTTATGGAACCCAGCCGGAAAATACTGACAGGTTGTTTTAATCATCAGTAATATAATCAATTTTCCAATAAATGTTTAATGATTATAATACTACTTTTAAGTAAATTTCACGATTAAGGCACATCCAATTTTCTAATTTTTTGGACATATATTTACATGTATGTATATCAGCCAGGGTTCTCCAGAGAAACAGAGCTAATTGGCTATAACTTCGTACCCATATCTATATCTATAACTGTAACTCTACTATATATCTCTCTTTCTCTATCATCTATCTATTTATCTACTAATCTATCTATCATTTACTTATCTATAGAGAGAAGAGAATAAGATTTATTATATGGAATTGGTTCATATGATTAGGAGGCTGAGAAAGCCCACTATCTGCTGTCTGCATGCTGGAGATCCAGGAAAGCCGGTGAAGTAGATCCAAGTCCTGAGAGCTGGAGAGCCAGTGCTGTGGATTCCAGTCTGAATATGAAGGGCTGAAAACCAAATGATCTGAAGACAGACAAACATCATGTTTGAGTTCAAATAGGCAGAGAATGAATTCAACCTTCCTCCACCTTTAAGTTCCATTCAGGCCTTCAACTATGTGGATAATGCCCACTCACATGGGAAAGGGCCATCTGCTTTACTCAGTTTACCAATTAAATGCTAATCTCTTCTGGAAACACACTCGCAGACACACCCAGAAATAATGTTTAATCAAATATCTGGGTATCCCATGGTCCAGTCAACCTGACATGTAAAATTAGCCACCACAGTATCACATTAGTTAGAAAAGACTATAAGAGTGCTAATGGATATACATAAATTTAGGCCAAAAATTATCAGAATCAACCAAAAAAGAATGGTTATTTGCATGCCATTTTGGAAAACTTTCTGACTAACAAAATGAGGAAGTTTATCTCTTCGGATGACATTTTATGAAGCTCACTTACCTGTTAATAAAGAGTATACATGCAAACATCCTCAACAAAATACTAGCAATCAGAATCCAACAGCACATTTAAAAGGATCATGCACCATGATCAAGTGAGGTTTACTCCAGGAATGCAAGGATTCTTCAATACATGCAAATCAATCAATGTGATACACCATGTTAACAAACTGAAGGATAAAAACCATATTATAATCTCAATAGATGCAGAAAAAGCTTTTGAAAAAAATTCAACACCCAGTTATGATAAAAACTCTCCAGAGAGTAGGCATAGAGGGAACTTATCTCAACATAATAAAGGTCATATATGAGAAACCCACAGCCAACATCATTCTCAATGGTGAAAAACTGAAACTATTTCCTTAAAAATCAGAAAGAAGACAAAGATGCTCACTTTCACCATTATTCTTCAACATAGTTTTGGAAGTTTTAGGCACAGCAATCAGAGAAGAAAAAGAAATAAAGGAATCCAAATAGGAAAAGAAGTAGAGCTGCCATTGTTTGCAGATGACATGATACTATACGTAGAGAATCCTAAAGATGCTACCAGAAAACTACTAGGGATAATCAATGAATTTGGTAAAGTAACAGGATACAAAATTAATGCACAGAAATCTCTTGCATTCCTACACACTAATGATGAAAAACCTGAAAGAGAAATTAAGAAAACACTCCCATTTACCATTGCAACAAAAAGAATAAAATACGTAGGAATAAACCTACCTAAGGAGACAAAAGACCTGTATGCAGAAAACTATAAGACACTGATGAAAGAAATTAAAGATGATACAAACAGATCTCCATCTGATATACCATGTTCTTGGATTGGAAGAATCAACATTGTGAAAATGACTATACTACTGAAAGCAAACTACAGATTCAATGCAATACCTATCAAACTATCAATGGCATTTTTCACAGGACTAGAACAAAAAATTTCACAATTTGTATGGAAACACAAAAGAATGCAAAGAGCCAAAGGAATCTTGAGAAAGAAAAACGGAGCTGGAGGAATCAGGCTCCCAGACTTCAGACTATTCTACAAAGCTACAGTAATCAAGACAGTATGGTACTGGCACAAAAACAGAAATATAGATCAATGGAACAGGATAGAAAGCCCAGAGATAAACTCACGCATATATGGTGACCTTATCTTTGATAAAGGAGGCAAGAATATACAATGGAGAAAAGACAGCCTCTTCAATAAGTGGTGCTGGGAAAACTGGACAGCTACATGTAAAAGAATGAAATTAGAACACTTCCTAACACCATACACAAAAATAAATTCAAAATGGATTAAAGACCTAAATGTAAGGCCAGACACTATAAAACTCTTAGAGGAAAACATAGGAAGACCATTCTTTGACATAAATCACAGCAAGATCCTTTTTAACCTACCTCCTAGAGAAATGGAAATAAAAACAAAAATAAAAAAAATGGGACCTAATGAAACTTAAAAGCTTTTGCACAGTGAAGGAAACCATAAACAAAATGAAAAGACACCCCTCACAATGGGAGAAAATATTTGCAAATGAATCAACTGACAAAGGATTATTCTCCAAAATATACAAGCATCTCATGCAGCTCAATATCAAAAAATCAAACAACCCAACGCAAAAATGGGCAGAAGACCTAAATAGACATTTCTCCAAAGAAGATATACAGATGACCAACAAACACATGAAAGGATGCTCAACATTACTAATCATTAGAAAAATGCAAATCAAAACTACAATGAGGCATCACCTCATACCAGTCAGAATGACCATCATCAAAAATCTACAAACAATAAATGCTGGAGAGGGTGTGGAGAGAAGGAAACCCTCTTGCACTGTTGGTGGGAATGTAAATTGATACAGCCACTATGGAGAACAGTATGGAGGTTCCTTATAAAACTAAATATGGAACTAGGCTATTACCCAGCAATCCCACTACTGGGCATATACACTGAGAAAACCATAATTCAAAAGAGTCATGTACCAAAATGTTCATTACAGCTCTATTTACATTAGCCAGGACATGGAAGCAACCTAAGTGTCCATAGACAGATGAAAGGATAAAGAAGATGTGGCACATATATACAATGGAATGTTACTCAGCCATAAAAATAAATGAAACTGAGTTGTTTGTAGTGAGGTGGATGGACCTAGAGTCTGTCCTACAGAGTGAAGTAAGTCAGAAAGAGAAAAACAAATACTGTATGCTAACACATATATATGGAATCTAAAAAAAAAAACAATGGTTCTTTTGAACCTAAGGCAGGACAGGAATAAAGACACAGACGTAGAAAGTGGACTTGAGGACACAGGGAGGGGGAAGGGTAAGCTGGGATGAAGTGAGAGAGTAGCATTGACATATATACGTTACCAAATGTAAAATAGATAGCTAGTGGGAAGCAGCAGCATAGCACAGGGAGATCAGCTCGGTGCTTTGTGATCACCTAGAGGGATGGCATAGGGAGAGTGGGAGGGAGACGCAAGAGGGAGGTGATATGGGGATATATGTATACGTATAGCTGATTCACTTTGTTATACAGCAAAAACTAACACAGCAATGTAAAGCAGTTATACTCCAATAAAGATGTTAAAAAAAAAAAAAAAGTAATGCTTATTTAAACAGTGGGTTTTTTTTACATGTGTGTTTCTCTCACTGCTCATACAGCATACCTAGTTCCTGCCTTGGCTCCAAATCATAGCCAGATGGACAGTTATGTCTACTTGGTTAATTATGTCTGATTTACAATACCTGAAGTTGCTGAATAATTTAGACTAATGGTACCAACACATAGAATTAAGTGACGGGACCTAAACAATATTATTGATAAATTGCATACAGGTTTACTTAACAAGTAACTTAGACACCTGGAGCCATTAGCAATATGGAGGCCATCTTTGTAACCTTGTTTAGATCCCAATCTATTCTTACCAGGTATTTGTAATCACTTCTCATCCTTCCTTAGTCTCAGGTATCTTTTTCTTCAATTCCACCTAACCATTGACATTTACTGAAAAGTTACTATATGCCAGGCCCTATACATCCCAGATCTTCTTTACATTTTATCCTATTTAAAACGCTTGAGGTAAGAATTATTATCCCAGGTGAAGAAAATAAGACTCAAAGCAGTTGTGTTATAGCACAATAACAAATATTAAATCTTATATTTAAACACGTCCCCTTTTATACTGTGATAAATGTTGTCATTGCAGGGACTCTCAAAAGTTCTCTTCGTATTACTTGTATGTTATTACCCTCCATTTATTTACTTACTGAAAAGCAATTATTAATTGCCTACTCTGTGCCTGTCTTGCTGAACTTACAATGACTTACTTTTGGCAGATACCAAGGTTTTGGCTCTATTTTACTATCTGCTTTGGACTTTTTTAAGACTATTTTTTTAGGGAAGAGTTTTAGATTCACAATAAAATTGAGAAGAAGGTAAAGAGATTTTGCAGAGATTCTCCCCCACCCCGTGCCTACAAATGCATATGCATGTAGATAGCTTCCCCCATTATTAACATTCCCCACTAGAGTGGTATATTTGTTATAATTGATGAACATACATTGACATGTCATAATCAATAGTTTACATTAAGCTTTACTCTTGGTGTTACACATTTTGTGTATTTGAACAGATGTATAATGATATGTATCCATTGTCCTAGTATCATACAAACTAGTTTCACTGCCCTGAAAGTCCTCCATGTGCCACCTATTCATCACTCCTCCCTAATCCCCACTGCTTTGGATTTAAGAACATATGCATGTTACAACATGTAGTGTTTGTGTTTGTTTTTCTTTGTAATCAATTTCCTTTGCTGCAATTTGCATGTTATACTTAAATGTATACTTCCTATGACCATCTGTTCCTCTCCTACCCAAAATTCAAGTAACTAACTAAATACCCAATCACTTAACTAAGAGAGCTTGGATTTCCCAGTCCTCTATGGAAATCCTTTCTAAGTTTCATAGCTGAAGGATAAACACTGTCATTAGTTGCCTCTTTCTTGTTTGTATATTTTTGACCAACATGACTAGACTAGCTACATAACTAAAGTGGTACATGGTGATCATGGGTTTCATATCTGTATGTGCTTATTGATAATTAAACTTTCAGATTTTACTGACTTCCAGTGTCTGCACTGATTGTTTCTTTCTATGATATCTATCACTAATGGAATACTTATAAGCCAAGCTGTGTCCTAGGCATTTTCTGTATGTTATTGGTTTAATACTCCCCACAACAATTTGATGTAGATATTATTACTATTTCAATCTTATAATAAAGAAATGGAAGAAAACTTGTTACTAGTATATAGTGAAGTTTCTTTCATCTGTCCAGTTTAAAATCCTTGGAGCCAACCTGAAGTTTTCTCTTTCTGTCATACTTATATCTAATCAAATAACAGATACCACTGGTGTTACTTTCAAAATATATCCAATTTATAAATATTTCTCACTCCCTTTAGTCTTACCTCTCTGTTCCAAACTGCTATTATTTCTTTCCTGGATTATTAAAGTAGTCTTCTAGCCAGTATTTTTGCATCTGCCCACGTCCTTTACCTCTCTCCTTACTCTATACCACCAACTCCAGTTCTTCACTCTAAGTATACAAAGTAAACTTTACAAAATTTGTCAGACAATATCATTTCTCTATTCAGACTCTGCAATGCTTCATTTCATCTCATTCAAAGTAAAATCTGAAGTTCTAACAATGGAGGAGTGGCCAAGATAGCAGAATAGAGCAAATAATGATGAGAATGACCTGAAGGCTAGCAAAAAATATTTTCCACAACTAAGGATATAAAGAATTACACAACAAGGTGCAGTACAGCGAAGAAACCCCCTCTCCCCAAATGTAGGAAACCCACAGTTTAGAGGATAGTCACAACTGCAGAGGTTCCTCCAAGGAATGTGTGGTCCAAGGCCTACATTGAGCTCCCCAAACTGGGGATCATGCACCAGGTAAATAAGCCCTGATTATGTATGATTTTGAAGGCCAATAGGCCTTGATACAGGAGTGGTAGAGGGCTATAGAAAACAGAAATTCCACTCTTAAAGGCTGCATGCAAAATCTCACATGTTCCAAGACTCAAGAGAGAGGCATATTTGAAAGGGTCCTGGGTCAAACCCACTCACTGATCTTGGAGAAATTCTCAGAGAAGCAGGAGGCAACTGGGATTCTCACTGGGGACATAGACACTGGTGGCAGCCATTTTGGGTACCTTGTTCTACCACAAGAACACTGATACTGACTAGTACCTTTTTGGAGTTCTCCCTCTAGCCTATTAGCACCAGGGGTTTACCTGCCCACCACTTGGTTGGTACCAGTGCCAGGACCCTCTAGATCCTGGCCTCAACCAACAGCAGAGCAACACAAGCACCCTCTAGCCGCTGCAGTCTGCTACCCTGGGCCCAGCCCCACCCACCAGCAGGCCAGCACCAGACCTGAGACCCTACTGTCAGCAGTGCTGTGACCTGGCTCCACCTACCAATGACCAACACCAGCTCCAGAACCTCCCAGGTCATACAGCTGGCCACACTGACACCCAGGGCCACCCCTCAATGGCTGACAGCTTCTGCACAAAGCAGGGCCTGATGACCAACTTGGCCATGGGCCAGGCCTCCTACCAGTGTGCACATAGCAGTTGGCCCTGCCAGTGGAAGGGTCCATGTGGTCCATATGGAGGAGACTTAGAGGATATAGCCGTGTGGACCAGAAGGGAGTGTGCTACTGTGCCCCATAGAATGTCTCCTACATAAGGCCACTTCTCCAAGATCAGGAAATATAATTGACCTAATACATAGAAATAAAAACAGAAAATTAGGCAAAATGATGCAACAGATGAATATGTTTCAAACAAAAGAACAACATAAAAACCCAGAAGAACTAAGCAAAGTGAAGATTAAAAATTCTACCTTTTTAATCAAGGTAATGATCATAAAGATGCTCAACGCACTTAGGAGAAGAATGGATTTAATACAGTGAGATATTTAAAAAAGAGTTAGAAAATATTTTTTTTAAATGAAGAATATAATAAATGAAATAAAAATGCAATCAAAGGAATAAACAGTAGATTAAATGATACATGGAATGAATTAGCAAAAGAGAAGACAGAGTATTAGAAATCTCCCAAGCTGAACAGATAAAAGAAATAGAATTTCTAAAAATAAGAATAGTTTAAGAGACCTTTGGAACAACATCAAACATTCTATAATTCTCATTATAGTGGTATCAGAAGGAGAAGACAGAGAAAAGAGAAGAGAACTTATTTGAAGAAATAATAACTGAAAACGTTCCTATCCTGGAAAAGAAAACAGATATCCAGGTCCAGGAAGCACAGAGAGTCACAAACAAGATGAACCCAAAGAAGTCCACACAAAGACACATTGTAATTAAAATGGCAAAAATTAGATAAAGACAGGATCCTATAAACAGGAAGAGAAAAGCAGGAAAAGAAAAAGTTATGTACAAGGGAATTCCCATAAGACAACTATATGGCTTTTCAGCAGAAACTTAGCAGGCCAGAGGAGAGCGACATGACATATTTAAGGTGATGAAAGAAAAAATCCTACAAACAAGAATACTCTACCCAACAAGGCTATCATTCAGATTTGAAGGAAAGATCAAAAGTTTTATAGACAAGCAAAAACTCAGAGTTCATAAGCACTAAGTTGGATTTATAAGGAATGTTAAGGGGAGAGAGGATCAAGATGGCAAAGGAGTAGGACGTGGAGGTCACCTTCACCCCACAGATACATCAAAAATACATCTACATGTGGAACGACTATCACAGAACATACACTGAACACTAGCAGAAGACCTCAGACCTCCAAATAAGCAAGAAAGTCTCCACATAACTGGGTAGGACAAAAAAAAATAAAAAGAGAGAGAGAAAGGAATTGGGATGGGACCTGCACCCCTGGGAGGGAGCTGTGAAAGAGGAAAGGTTTCCACACATGGGGAAGTTCCCTCACTGTCAGGGAGCTTGGTCAGGGCAGAGGGGGAGCTTCAGAGCCTCAGAGGAGAGTGTGGCAACAGGTTTGCAGAAGGCAAAGCAGAGAAGGACCTACACAGAAAACCAGTGCTGACTGGTACTCCCCAGCCTGGGATGCTCATCCATTGGGGTCAGCAGGAGCTGGGTACTGAGGCTTCGACTTTGGAGGTCAGACCCTGGGGAGAGAACTAGTGTTGGCTGTGTGAAGACAGCCTGAGGGGGCTAGGGTATGGTACGCCACAACGCAGGGAGTCCAGGAAGAAGCCTGGGCCTGCCAGAGAGGCAAGGCACCATTGTTGGGGGAGGAAGCAAGGAGAGAGGCTGGCCCATCATAGGAGCTTCTTTCTCTGCACAATCTCAGGTGGCAGGGCACCACCTATACAAGCTACAGGGGCAGACATGAGCCGCCACTGCCATCTTGGACTCCAGAGGCAAGTGCAGTCTGCTGCTGTTACTGACGGTCCTGTGAGTGGGTGCAGGGCACTGCCCCCACCTTCCCAGGAGTGTGTGGGGCCCACCAACACCAAGTGTCCATGACCCAAAGCCAAATACTGCCCCTGCTTCCCTGGGAGTACATGCAGACAGTGACTTCTGCCAAGGGACCCACAAATGGGAACCAACAACTGCCCCCTCCTTCCTTTGAGCATGCACATGGGACATGTACCTGCACACCCCCATCAATGGGATAACAGCCAGCACACACTGAGGAAAGAGATGGCAAGCATCCAAACCAAAAACAACCCTCATGCCAAAAAAAAATATTAAAACCCACACAAGCTAGGCAGGGATGCTCCCGCATATAAAGCCTTCCAAGACTACAGCAGATAATTGTTTCTCCTAAACTCAGTGTAAGAGAAATATAAGCAAAATTAAGAAACAGAGGAACTGCTCTCAGTTAAAAGACCAAGAGAATTCCCCTGAAGGAACAAACAATGAAACAGACTTCTTCAGTCTAATGGTCTAATAGTCCAATAGTCCAATTTCAAAAAGGAGATAAAGAAAATACTGAAGAAATTAAGAAAGCCTATTGATAGAAATGCAAATTACTTTAAAAAGGAACTAGAAACTATGAGGAGGAGCCAAGAAAAATTAGAAAATTCATTTGCTGAGAAAAAAGCTGAGCTGAAGGCAATGAATAGCTGAATGAATAATGCAGAAGAAAGAATAAGTGACCTTGAAGATAGAATAATGGAAATTACCCAATCAAAAGGAGCAGACAGAAAGACCCCTCTGCCAAAAAAATGAAAGCAATATTAGAGACATATGGAATAATATAAAGAAGACCAATCTATGCACAATAGGGATTCCAGAAGCAGAAGAAAGAGAAAAGGGGACTGAAAAAGTATTTGAAGAAATTATGGCTGAAAACTTCCCAAACCTAAAGAAGGAAACAGATATCCAGATACAGGAAACACAGAGGGTCTCAAACAGGATAAACCCAAACAGACCTACACCAAGACATATTATAATAAAAGTGGCAGAAGTTAAGGATAAAGAGAGGATTCTAAAGGCAGCAAGAGAAAAACAAAGAGTTCTTTACAAGGGAATCCCCGTAAGGCTATCAGCTGATTTCTCTACAGAAACACTGCAGGCCAGAAGGGAGTGGCAAAATATTTCCAAAGTCTCGAAAGAGAAAAATCTTCAACCTAGAATACTCCACCCAGCAAGATTATTATTTAGAATAGGAGGAGAAATAAAGAATTTCTCAGACAAGGAAAAAATAAAGGAATACAGCAATACTAAACCTATCTTAAAAGAAATATTGAAATGTCATCTCTAAATAGAAAAGAAGCAAAAAGATATAGGAAGGAGGAAATCACAGTTGGAAAGTAAATCACTTAAATTAGCCAGTATACAGATAAAAACAAACAAACAAAAAAACAACAAAAAACCCTATTTGTGAAAGCAATGATAAACACAACAGCAAAAGGATAAACATGAAGATGTAAAAAGGGATATCAAAATCATAAAATGTGGAGGACAGTAAGAAAATGCAGATTTTTTTTTTTCTTTAGAATGTGTTTGAGCCTATATGGCTATCAGTCTAAAGCAAGCAGATATAGGAAGAGGTTAACATACTTGAAAAACAGGGCAACCACATATCAAAAACAAACAATAGATTCACAGAAAACAAAAAGAAAAGAACACAAGCATAAGTTAGGAGGAAACCATCAAACCACAAAAAGAAAAACAAAAAGCAAAGAAAGGAATAAAGAAGAAACAAAGAATCAACTGGAAAACAAGGTTTGAGATGGCAATAAATACATATGCATCAATAATTACCTTAAATGCCAACGGACTGAATGCTTCAATCAAAAGACATAGAGTGGGGCTTCCCTGGTGGTGCAGTGGTTGAGAATCTGCCTGCCAATGCAGGGGACACAGGTTTGAGCCCTGGTCTGGGAAGATCCCACATGCCACGGAGCAACTGGGCCCTTGAGCCACGACTGCTGAGCCTGCGCGTCTGGAGCCTGTGCTCCGCAACGGGAGAGGCCACGACAGTGAGAGGCCAACACACGGTGATGAAGAGTGGGCCCCGCTCGCCGCAACTGGAGAAAGTCCGCACACAGAAACGAAGACCCAACACAGCTAAAAATAAATAAATAAATTAATTAATTAATAATAAAAAAAAGACATAGAGTGGCAGACTGGATAAAAAACAAGAGCCTACAATATGCTGCCCATAGGAGACCCACCTTATGGCAAAGGAAACACATAGATTGAAAGTGATGGGATGAAAAAAAGAATTTCAGGCAAACGGAAATGACAAGAAAGCAGGAGTTGCAATACTCATATCAGATAAAATAGACTTTAAAGGCTATAAAGAAAGATAAAGAAGGACACTATATAATGATAAAAGGATCAATAAAAGAAAAGGATATTACACTCATCAACTTATATTCATTTAATATAGGAGCATCCAAATACATAAAACAAATACTAACAGACAAAAAGGGAATTGATGGGAATACAATAATAGTAAGAGACTTTAACACCCCACTCACATCAATGGACAGATCTTCTAGACAGAACATCAATCAGGCAACAAAGTTCCTAAATGATACAATAGAACAGTTAGACTTAATTGATATGTTCAGGACATTACATCCAAAACAAAAACAAAAAACAAAAAAACCCAGGACACACATTCTTTCCAAGAGTACACAGAACATTCTCTAGGGTTGACCACATACTTGGGCACAAAACTAACCTCAACAAATTTAAGAGTATAGAAATTATTTTAAGCATCTGCTCTGACCGCAATGGCATGAAACTGGATATCAACCACAGGAAAAGAAATGAGAAAAAAAACAACTATGCGGAGACTATACAACATGCTACTAAAAAAACCAATGGATCAACGAGGAAGTCAGAAAGGAAATTAAAAGAAGGAGGGGGTATGGGGATATATGTATATATATATGTAGCTGATTCACTTTATTATACAGCAGAAATTAACACAACATTGTGAAGCAATTATACTCCAATAAAGATTTAAAAAATATCTTGAGACAAATGACAATGAAAACACAACCTTACAAAACCTATGGGATGCAGCAAAAGCAGTTCTTAGAGGGAAGTTCATAGTGATACAGACCTTCATCAAAAACAAGAACGATCTCAAATCAACAACCTAATCTACCACCTAAAAGAATTAACAAAGAACAAACAAAGCTGAAAGTCAGCAGAAGGAAGGAACTAATAAATATCAGGGAGGAAATAAATAAAATAAGTATTAAAAATTGAAAAAAATCAATAAAACCAAAAACTGGTTCTTTGAAAAGGTAAACAAAATAAGTAAACCTTAGGGCAGTCTCACCAAGAAGACAAGACAGAGATGCCAAATGAATATAAGAAATAAAAAAGGAAAAATCTCAACTGACACCACAGGAAAGAGAAAAAAAAAAAAAAACTAAGAGAATACTATGAACAATTTTATGCCAACAAATTTGACAACCGAGAAGAAATGGACAACTTTCTAGAAACATACAGCCCACCAAAATTGAATCAAGAAGAAATAGATGATTTGAACAGACCAGTCAATAGAAGTGAAATAGAATCTGTAATAAAAAAAGAAATACTCCCTACAAACAAAAGTCCAGGACCAGATGGCATCTCAGATGAATTCTACCAAGCAAACAAAGAATAACTTATAGCAATTCTTCTCAAACTCTTCCAAAAGATTGAAGAGGAGAGAACATTCCCAAAGAAATTCTAGGAAGCCACCCTGACCCTTATACTAAAACCAGACAAAGACACCACCAAAAAAAGAAAATTACAGGCCAATATCTTTGATAAATACAGATGCAAAAATTCTCTACAAAATTTTAGCAAACAAAATCCAACAACACATAAAAAAAGATCATACACCATGACCAAGTGAGATTCATCCCAAGTTCAAAAGGATGGTTCAACATTCGTGAAATCAACATAATACACCATATTAACAAAAGAAAAGTCAAAAACCAAATGGCCACCTCAATACATGCAGAAAAAGCATTTGACAAAATTCAAAATCCATTCATGACAAAAACTCTTACCAAAGTGGGAATAGAGGAAACATATCTCAACATAATAAAAGCCATTTGTGACAAACCCACAGACAAGATAATACTCAATGGTGAAAGGCTAAAAGCCTTCCTGCTAAAATCTGGAACAAGAAAAAGATACCCATTCTCACCACTTCTATTCAACATAATAGTGGAAGTCCTAGCCACAGTAATCTGACAAGAAAAAGAAATAAAATTTATCTACATTGGAAGGGAAGAGGTAAAATTTTTATTATATGCAGATGGCATGATGTTATGTATAGAAAACCCTAAAGACTCCACACAAAAACTACTAGATCTACTAAATGAATTCAGCAAAATAGAAGGATACAAAATTAACATTCAAAAATTGGTTCATTTCTTTACACTAACTATGAAATATCAGGAAGGAAATGTAAAAAAACAATGCTTTTTAAAATAACACCAAAAAAAAAAAAAAAAAAAAAAACCTGACCAAGGAGGTGAAAGACTTATATACTGAAAGCTATAAAACATTAATAAAGGGAGTTAAAGAGGATTCAATGAAATGGAAAGATATCCCATGCTCTTGGATTGGAAGAATTAATATGCTTAAAATGGCAATACTACCCAAAGCAATCTACAGATTTAATGTGATCCCTATCAAAATACTCAAGACATTTTTCATGGAACTAGAACAAATAATCCAAAAATTTATATGGAACCATAAAAGATCAAGAATTGCAAAAGCAATCCTGAGGAAAAAACAAAAAAGCAAAAAAAAAGCAGGAAGCATAACTCTCCCAGACTTCAGACAATACTACAAAGCTACATTAATCAAAACAATGTGGTATTGGTACATAAACAGACCTATGGATCAATGGAACAGAATAGAGAGCCCAGAAATAAACGCACACACCTACAGTCAATTAATCTTCAACAAAGGAAGCAAGAATATACAATGGTGAAAAGACAGTTTTTTCAACAAGTGGTGCTGGGAAAGTTGGACAGTGGCATATAAATCAGTGAAGTTAGAACACACCCTCACACCACACATAAAAATAAACTCAAAATGGCTTAAAGACTTAAATATAAGACATGACACCATAAAACTCCTAGAATAGATCATAGGCAAAACATTCTCTGACATACATCATACCAATGTTTTCTTAGGTCAGTCTCCCTAGGTAATAGAATTAAAAACAAAAATAAACAAATGGGACCTAATCAAACTTACAAGCTTTTGCACAGTGAAGGAAACCAAAAAACAAAAACAAAAACAACCAATAAGACAACATACGGAATGGGAGAAAATATTTGCAAATGATGCAACAGAAAAGGGCTTAATCTCCAAAGTATACAAACAGCTCATACAACTTAAAAACAAAAACTAAACTAAGAAGAAAATGTCAAATCTCCACTTTACTCCTGGCTAGGCAGACACAGTTTAAGAACAACTTGCAGGTAAAAATCTCATTTGCAAAGCAAGCTCTTTGCATCTCAGTCTCTAAAGCTGTATGGGCCCACTTAGAGTTGACATCACAGTACATTGCCTAGGGAAATGAAGATTTTGCAATTAAACTGTGGGTAGTCCAACCAGTTAATTCAGGACAAGAACTCCACAGAGAAAATACCCTGAACACTGTGCTTGCTCAATATTTGTAACTTCTCTTTGTAAGACTTTATCAACACAACCCTCAACTTCTGAACTAAGTATTTTCTTTCCTTGGAAACAGAATGGTTATATTTCTATCATCAGTGATATCTTAGCTGTGGGAGAAGAGGATGAGGTAACATGTAAAGTACAGGGAATCCTGGAGGTACATGAAAATATTCATAGGATTAAAATTTATAAAAATCCTTATTAGCTGTTCAATGTGGCATTTCTGATGTCCTGTTATAATAAACCTATTTAAATTTCAGAAAATATTGGGGGTTTGTTGTTGAAGAGTTGAGATTCTTCTAGGGTAGATAATAAAGTGAATACATTCAGTGTCTATAAAATATTGCAGAGCATGGAATGAGAAAGTAAATAACATTAAGTAGCTCTGAATTAGTTACTTTATATACACTTCCTCAGAGTGTTCCAAAACACAATACTACAAAGGAATTGTGATTATTCCCACTTTATAGATGAAGAAATGGAGTTTAAGAAAGGTGATATAACTTGATCAGGTATGCAAGAAGTGACCAAACTGGACTTAAGTTCTTACTAACTATTAATATTTAAATATTAGAAACAGACATTATTCTTTGAATATTGAAGGAAAAATGGAATGAATTACAATTGGCTTACATATAAATTTTATCTTAATATGACCAAACACGGAACTTTTCTGTTCTTATCGCAAGTAGGGCCTTTAGCTTTTAATAACTGTATAATACATAAAAAAAAAGTTATTAGATATTAGGAGGTGATGGTCCATTTCCATCCCCCTGTGCACTCATAATAACTACATACTATAGTTTATTAGATTATATCTACAAAATATATCATGGAATAAAAAGTAGGATAATATCTTGGTAATTTATGAAGACGGTAGTAAAAATAAGATATTTTTCCCTTAATGGAAAAATTATAACTACACAATACACCTCTTAAAAGTGGCTTGGAAGCAATACTCAGATGGTTTAAATAAGCTTTATGCTTCAGTGTATTATACTTCACTAAACAAAAAATATTTTATAACTATGAGGGAATCAAAACAAACACAAAACCATTATTAAAATATTGCTATATGAAGTTCACCAGATTTAGGAAATATATATATGGATAGATATATTTACACACATATATACATATATATTTACATAGATATGTAAATAAACTGATATTTGAAAATGGAAATTATTGAATGAGGATGGAACTCCTTTCACTATTGCTGGTGTGATGGAAAGCATAAGGGAATAGAAGTATGAAAAGTAAGGCTCCAGGTGTTGCTGTGAGATATACTTTATCTAGGACCTTGAGCAATAATTCGCCTTTCCATGTCTCAGTTTACTAATCTAAAACCATGGATTTAAACTTTATGATCCTTACATTTCTACTCAGATCTGTAAATCCATGAAATTTTTCCTGCTATTATGAATATTGTCCCTCTTTCCAAATCCTTGTCAACATTAGGAATAAGCTAATGTTCCAGCTGGCTGCCACAGAGGCTCAGGCAGTAAATGGAAAGAATCATAGAAGAGGATTAATTTTCAAGTCTGGATTTTCATCATGACATTCACTCTAGACACACTTATATGAATAAAATGAAGCTACAAAGTTCAAATATGGCTTAGACAGTTGGATCACAGAGACTGACTGTGTTTAAAAGTTTTTAGACATTTTAAAATGTCTTCTTTATTAAAAAGAAAAACACAAAAAACAAACAAAAACTAAACTGAAAGTGGATTTTATTTTAATTTAATTAGGTTTAATAGTAAAACAGTTGATAAAATTGCCAAATGATGACATAAAAGAAGTAAATTTATCTTTTCACATATTCATTCCCCCTCAGCTTAAAGCCATGGAGATCTCTCATAAAAATGCTGTGCATAATTACTTATAATAGACAGCCCCCCAATTTTTGCTACTTTTTATTTTGCTTGACCAATCATTGTGGTTAATAAGGACCTCAATTACTACAACTTTTATTCATTTATTCAGTGGCATAAACCGATGTTTAAACAGACAAATTGAGCAGGTTACACAGTTAAGAATTTCCCATCAATATGGTGACACGAAAAGCTGTTCCCCAAAATGCATTGCCCTTGAAATTGTGATCTACATAGTAATTATTTTTGTACTTAATATATTTTAAGAATATATTGGGTAAACATAGGAAAAATGCAAGACTTTGTAGGCATATCTGGGTATTTAAGTTTGAGGCAAAATTTTAAAAAGATTTGTTTTCTTATATATTAGATTGGCAAAAATTCAAAAGCTTGAAAATAGAATCTGATGGTAATGTGGCAGGGAAATTGTCACTCTCAAACATTTTTGGTGTGAGTTCCTGATATTGCACCACTAATGAAGGGGGATTTAGAAATATTCAACAAAATTTCCTATTCATTTACTTTTTGACTCAGAAAGCACATTTCTAGGACTCTACCCTGAAGATATTCCTCCATAAAAAAAAAAAAAATCTCTATATACAAAGTTTTCATTGTGGCATTTGTTATAGCAAAACATTGGAAATAATCCAAATATCTATCAAAGGAGGCTGATTGAATAATCTATGGAATATCCACACAAGTGATTTCCATGTGACTGAAAAGAAAACATCAATAACTGATTGTAAGTTATTTATAGTTAACAAATTTTTAAAAATAGTTACAGGACTCTCTATACAGTATTCTGCCCCTAATGTAGGAAAGGACTCCTCTCTCTCTCCCCATCCATCCATCTATCATCTATCTATATCTATATCTATCTATATCTATATCTATCTATTTTCCTTTTTGCTTATTTTTGCAAGGTGAAATGCAGTAGGGGGTAACCCAGTAAGGATGTGCCAACCAGAAACTAATAAAAAACATCACCCCTCAGGGATGGTTGAAAAGGGAAGGAGAGAACAGAAATGGAGGCAATAACTTGCTATACAATTTATTGTTTAAAATAAAGACATAAAAAAGGATGTTAGAAAGAAAACCCTCAAAACTGAAAAAAATCAGAAACAAATTAACTTATTTATATAGCAAATTGATATTAGATACACATAGAGAAAAAATATTCAAGTAACTCAAGTAATAGTCTGACTATATATTCATGGTAGGATATATTTTAAGACTAAAAAGATGTGCAAAAAAAAATCTTGAACTTCTAATTAGTAGGCTTATTTTTCATAGAATTTGGTATTGGTAATTTTCAAACCATTTTGTGATTATTGTAAAGATTAATAAAATAAGTAAATGTATTAGTACAAGGAGAACTGAGATTTTATTCAGTTTAAGAGAAAAACATGAAATCATATGTAAGAGTATGATGTAAGAGTGAAGTATTTTAATATACATAACTTCCTTTCAAATTGTTCTGAAAAAAAGAGGATACTAGTTCCAGTGAAAGGTACACAGGTTTTCATTGTACATTTCTTTCAATTTTCTATTTGAATTTTTTTTATAATAGAATGTTGGAAGAAATGAAAAGTAAGAAATATCTAAATGTAACTTTCTTGATTTAGACATATTTTAACCAGGCCACAGAATGGCATAAACCTGGTGTTTTAAGTAAATTAGTTTTTTAAATGAAATATTTTGCAAGTATTATTTGTGTTTTGTGAAAGGAAGATTGTAGATATACGTTTTAAGAACTTATCACAGAAAGGTGCTCAGAAATTGTATGTAATCATACCAAGATAGAATAGTAAAATAAGCCAAGCATTTCTAGATATATCCAGGTAAATCCATATAATTTGAATAGTATATTTTCCCTTGCTCCTTCAAATGATTTGGGAAGTATAAATTTTCCTATATATCAGTGCCATATTTTATTTGATAGTTTATTTTTAATTTGCAGGAATCATGCATCTCATGCTAAACCATATTGGCATAGATGTCAGTTGAAAATAATTTTCTGAATTAGTTTTATAAATTGACTTTTATTGAATTCTCTTATATTAAATATAGTAACTAAATAAAACTTTTGGGGCGGTATGATCTAAATAAATAATGTCCACTAGAGATCACCAGCTTAGAATACTGTTTTGTTATTCACAATATTGATCTGAATCAAACTATCATCACTAGGTGATTGCTATCATCACTGGGGATTTAATGTTACATGACTAGAACAACATTTGTGAACTTGGCAGTGTGATACTGTGCTTTTTTAAAATTGAAGTATAGTTGATTTACAATGTTGTGTTAGTTTCAGGTGTACAGCGAAGCGATATATTGTGTGTGTATGTGTATATATATATATATATATATATATATATATATATATTCTTTTTCAGATTCTTTTCCATTATAGGTTATTCTGATATATAGTTCCTAGAGATTATCATACTAAGTGAAGTAAGTCAGATGTAGAAAGACAAATATCATATATCATTTATATATGTGGAATCTAAAAAAATGATACAAATTAAAATATTTACAAAACAGAAATAGACTCACAGACATAGAAGACAAACTTATGGTTACCAACTGTGATACTGTGCTTTTGCTTTACGCTGTCTGTTGGAGACAACTCTCCATGGGTGGCTCACATTTCTGCATGTTTTACAAGCAAATACTGTCAACCCTTGAATAACACAAGGGTTGGGGCCCTAACCCCCTACCAGTTGAAAATCTGCATATAACTTAGAGTCAGCCAATTTATAGTCTGCTCTCTGTATCTGTAATTCTATAACTGTGGATTCTCCCAAGTGTGGATCATGTAGTATTATGTTATTTATTATTGAAAAAAAATCAGTGTATAAGTGGACCCTAGCAGTCCAAACCTGTGTTGTAATTAACTGTCCTTTGTTAACAAACTGTATTTTCAAGGATTTTGGTATAGCCATGATAGAGAGAAATAGTGTCTCCTGCTGGAGCAAAAGCAGGCATGCTTACTCTGCAGTAGGATAAAGAGAACGTCTTCCTCCAGAGCAAAGGACAGCAGTCTTTCTGCCCACTCAAATATACTCAGGTTTGGTAAGCTCAGAGTTCCTCTCCTGCACTAAAGCTACTGCATGGGCAGGCATTCATCTGACCTCATTCACACCACCCCTGTGGCACTTAGGGGCAAAGGGAAATTACACAAACATGCCATAAAATTAGAAATGCTTAACTTACTTTTAACATTACATAAAAGAAATTTAATAGTGTTTCATCTGGGCTGATATAAATGTGCTAGCAATATAGATCCATCTTAATATTGAAATAGATATACATTATGTATTTTTTTTTAAAGATTAGGCTAGAAAATTTATTCTAAAATGATTCCAGACTAGATAATGAAGATCAACCTGCATTTTGTGATCCATACACTTATCTTGCACAGTAAAAGTTGTATTATAAGTAGATGTAACCATGATTGAGAGGTGTTTTCACAGGTATCTAATACAAATTAAATAAATTCCTCTTTTTACATTTATAGTAAAATTCTCCACATTCATATATATCTATACCCACACCCTCATCTCATTTATACAGCCTCTTATTCACATCACATGAGTTTCTGAAATCCAGCTCCATTCCTTGCCACTGCTTTGATTTAGGCCTTCCTCTTTCTTTGGCTGGCTTTCCACCAACAACCTCTATGCAATTGGAAATATCTTCTATACCATTTTCATAATTATCATCTAAAAATTGTATTATTTATAGCACCTTTCTTTTTTAGATATGAGTCGTTTCTATTATTTAAGTTTGACTGAGGTCCAGTCTTTCTTTCCAATTTCTCTATAGCTACCAGACACTTTCTTAATATCTTATCTTACATGTCATACGTTCTGTGAAAATTTTTCCACTCCTGTGCACAGGAGCAGTTGCCCCATCAGCAATGTTCCCCTTGTACTTTAGTCATAGTCCATTCCATCCTTAATGCTGTAGAATTCCATGGGCATTTCCGAGTTGGTCTCCAGACTAAGGATGGTGCCTGGATACCAGCATTTTGGTAATGATGGTTTCATCTGGAAATGGAATGAAGTCATTTGTGGGTCAAAGGACACTCTGTTTCTTTTTTAAAAAGTGAATGTAGTAGCATATTTTGCCAGTACCAGTGAAAATAATAATTTTTAATATCCAAAGCAACTCATGTAAATCTTCTAAAGTAGGGGTTTAACTCAATCCACAGGTTTCTTGGTAACCAAGAAGGAGAAAAACATTGAACCCAGAGGGCACCAATAAGAGATGTACCAAGAGCAGACCTGATGAGACTATTCTAAGACCACATCCTTGAATGTGCCTGCTGCTCATCTATCCCCTAAAACATTCTGAAATTATTTTTTAGGGAATATCTAACCTAGAGAAAACTACAATTTAGAAAAGAATCAACACTTATGCAGTTTGTACTATGTTCCAAGTACTATTGTAAGTCTTGACTTATATTAACTCATTTAATTTTCACAATATACCTACAAAACAGTTACTACTAACTGATGAAAAAGCCACAGAGTAACCTGTCCAAGGTCACAAAAGAAGTGGCAGAGAAGCGATTTGAACTCAGATAATCTGGTTCCAAAGTCAACATCTTAGTCTCGAAACTATCCTGTTACAAGTTAGAATAAACACTGCTGAAAACAATGTTAGGGTAAGGGGGCAGAATCTTTAGAAAACTGAGCAAAATGAAATAGAAAATAAAGCAAAGGTAACAACATCATTTCTTTGGCAAATTTAGACATTAGCATTTAGATATATCTTACTCTTCACAAAATATTCCATCGCATGTGTGAATCATGATTAATATAATAAGTCATCTATTGATGGACACGTAGTTTGAGTACTTTCATACATACTCTGTCAAATAAATTGCTGGGTGAATGGGTATAAACATTTAAAACCTTAGACACATTAATAATCTTACCTTTAAAAATTAACCAATTTATACATTATAAACAGTAAGCAAAAGTCTCTTTTCCAACACTTTATCAAGAATGGGCATCATTAACCTTCAGTCTTTGGCAATATGATGTGTGAATAATTATTTCTAATGCCTTATATTTTAAGAATTAAGAGGTTTATATGATCATCTCAATCGATGCAGAGAAAGCTTTCAACAAAATTCAACACCCATTTATGATAATTACCCTGCAGAAAGTAGGCATAGAGGGAACTTTCCTCAACATAATAAATGCCATATATGACAAACCCACAGCCAACATCGTCCTCAATGGTGAAAAACTGAAACCATTTCCACTAAGATCAGGAACAAGACAAGGTTGCCCACTCTCACCACTATTATTCAACATAGTTTTGGAAGTTTTAGTCACAGCAATCAAAGAAGAAAAAGACATAAAAGGAATCCAAATCGGAAAAGAAGAAGTAAAGCTGTCACTGTTTGCAGATGACATGATACTATACATAGAGAATCCTAAAGATGCTACCAGAAAACTCCTAGAGCTAATCAATGAATTTGGTAAAGTAGCAGAATACAAAATTAATGCACAGAAATCGCTTGCATTTCTATACACTAATGACGAAAAATCTGAAAGTGAAATTAAGAAAACACTCCCGTTTACCATTGCAACAAAAAGAATAAAATATCTAGGAATAAACCTACCTAAGGAGACAAAAGACCTGTATGCAGAAAATTATAAGACACTGATGAAAGAAATTAAAGATGATACAAATAGATGGAGAGATATACCATGTTCCTGGATTGGAAGAATCAACATTGTGAAAATGACTACTACCCAAAGCAATCTACAGATTCAATGTAATCCCTATCAAACTACCAACGGCATTTTTTTACAGAACTAGAACAAAAAATTTCACAATTTGTATGGAAACGCAAAAGACCCCGAATAGCCAAAGCAAGCTTGAGAAAGAAAAACGGAGTTGGAGGAATCAGGCTCCCTGACTTCAGACTATACTACAAAGCTACAGTAATCAAGACAGTATGGTACTGGCACAAAAACAGAAATATAGATCAATGGAATGGGATAGAAAGCACAGAGATAAACCCAAGCACATATGGTCACCTTATCTTTGATAAAGGATGCAAGAATATACAGTGGAGAAAAGACAGCCTCTTCAACAAGTGGTGCTGGGAAAACTGGACAGGTACATGTAAAAGTATGAAATTAGAACACTCCCTAACACCATACACAAAAATAAACTCAAAATGGATTAAAGACCTAAATGTAAGGCCAGACACCATCAAACTCTTAGAGGAAAACATAGACAGGACCCTCTATGAGATAAATCACAGCAAGATCCTTTTTGACCCACCTCCTAGAGAAATGGAAATAAAAACAAAAATAAACAAATGGGACCTAAAGAAACTTAAAAGCTTTTGCACAACAAAGGAAACCATAAACAAGACGAAACGACAATCCTCATAATGGGAGAAAATATTTGAAAATGAAACAACTGACAAAGGATTAATCTCCAAAATTTACAAGCAGCTCATGCAGCTCAGTATCAAAAAAACAAAGAACCCAATCCAAAAATGGGCAGAAGACCTAAATAGACATTTCTCCAAAGAAGATATACAGATTGCCAATAAACACATGAAAGAATGATCAAGATCATTAATCATTAGAGAAATGCAAATCAAAACTATAATGAGGCTTCCCTGGTGGCGCGGTGGTTGAGAATCTGCCTGCCAATGCAGGGGACACGGATTCAAGCCCTGGTTTGGGAAGATCCCACATGCCGTGGAGCAACTAGGCCCATGAGCCACAATTCCTGAGCCTGTGCGTCTGGAGCCTGTGGTCCGCAACAAGAGAGGCAGCGATAGTGAGAGGCCTGCGCACCACGATGAAGAGTGGCCCCCACTTGCCGCAACTAGAGGAAGCCCTCACACAGAAACGAAGACCCAACACAATCAAAAATAAATAAATAAATAAGCCTACACCTTTAAAAAAATATATATAGTGAGATATCATTTCACACTGGTCAGAATGGCCGTCATCAAAAAATCTACAAACGATAAATGCTGGAGAGGGTGTGGAGAAAAGGGAACACTGTTGCACTGTTGGTTGGAATGTAAATTGATACAGCCACTATGGAGAACAGTATGGAGGTTCCTTAAAAACCTAAAAATAGAACTACCATATGATCCAGCAATCCCACTACTGGGCATATACCCTGAGAAAACCATAATTCAAAAAGAGTCATGTACCAAAATGCTCATTGCAGCTCTATTTACAATAGCTAGGACATGGAAGCAACCTAAGTGTCCATCAACAGATGAATGGATAAAGAATATGTGGCACATATATACAATGGAATATTACTCAGCCATAAAAAGAAACGAAACTGAGTTATTTGTAGTGAGGTGGGTGGACCTAGAGTCTCTCATACAGAGTGAAGTAAGTCAGAAAGAGAAAAACAAATACCGTATGCTAACACATATATATGGAATCTAAGAAAAAAATAAATAAATAAAGGTCATGAAGAACCTAGGGGCAAGACGGGAATAAAGACACAGACCTACTAGAGAATGGACTTGAGGATATGGGAAGGGTAAGGGGAAGCTGTGACAAAGTGAGAGAGTGGCATGGACATATATACACTACCAAACATAAAATGGATAGCTAGTGGGAAGCAGCCGCATAGCACAGGGAGATCAGCTCGGTGCTTTGTGACCACCTAGAGGGGTGGGATAGGGAGGGTGGGAGGGAGGGAGATGCAAGAGGGAAGAGATATGGGAACATATGTATATGTATAACTGATTCACTTTGTTATAAAGCAGAAACTGACACACCATTGTAAAGCAATTATACTCCAATAAAGATGTTAAAAAAAAAAGAATTAAGAGGTTTACTAATTATCTATTGCTGTGTAACAAATAGTCTGAAAACTTAGCAGCTTAGAACAACAGACATTTATTATCTCACAGTTTCTGTGGAAACGGATATAGGAAAACAGGTGCAACTTAGCTGGGAGTGTCAAAGCCTCAGTCTCTGGCTCTCAGGCAGGCTGCCATCAAAATATTGGCAGGGGCTACAGTCATCTCAAAGCTCAAGTGGGGGAGAGTCCCCTTCCAAGATTGCTCATGTTGTTGCTGTCAGGTCTTGTTTCTTTGTCACATAGGCCTCTCCACTGGCTCCCTGAGTGTCCACATGACATGGGAGCAGTCGAGGGTGTTGAAGCCAGAGAAAGGAAGATACAGTCCATTATAATTTAATCATGAATGTAACATCCATCATTTTTGCTTCTTCTATTTGTTGGAAACTGTCATCAGATCCAGCCCACATTTAAGAGAAGGCTAATACACGAGGATAAAGATCATTAGGAGCCACCTCAGGAACTTTGTATCTATGAGGGATATAGAACAACTTTTTCTATGTATTTGATTTGCAGTGTGTGTCCCATAAACACTCTTTAAAATGTTTATATTTTCAAGTTCATCTTTTATGTTGTCTGAATTTATTACTGTACTCAGGCTTTCCCCATTCATAGAGTACTTTCAAAAAATTAAACCCTAGGAAGGTTTCTTATGCTATTTTTATGGATTATTTTTGTATTTAAGTATTTTACCCATTTGAGCAATTTGGATGTTACAAAGAATGAGGTAGGGATTTTTCTTTATTTTATCCAAATAGTGAGCTATTTGTCTCAAAAATATGTATTAAATAATTCAGCTTCCCTTTCCCTGTTTTGAAATACACAATGACAGAATTTTACCCCAGTCTGCTATAAATAAATAGATTGCTCCTCAAATCCTTGTGATTTCTTGTTATTATAAAATAGGTATAACCTGTTACAACAAAGCTTGTTCTGAAAAAAATCATCTAACTCTTCATGTCACCGAATCATTGTTCTAAATCTTAATATATATATATATATATATATATATATATATATATATATATATATTGTTTATGCTATCATGTATCATATGACTTAAACTCTTAAGGACTTATTTATATGATCCATGTAGGTGTAAACTTTATATCTACTAAATGAAGCAGTATTTTGAAACCATCAGCAATCACTTGATTTTGGCACTGTGAATATATACTCCATAGTCAAAATTAGAAATTAATATTTTCTTATGACAATTAAAATTATATGTGTAGATTCTTACTGCTACTCACTCAAGACCTAAGACTGCTGAGGAGCTGATCTATCAGGGTTTCTTGGTAGCTATCAGTTGCCAGTTACGTACTTAATAATTGAGAACATAATTCACTTCTTTCAGTTTCTCAAAATCCTCCTCTATACAACCTCGCTTTGAGCTGAAAACTTTCCATTCAGTAAAGTGGGTTACTTTTGTCTATAGGAACATGGTGGGTTAATGATGGCATAACAGGTCTCATAGTTTCTTGGAAATTCTTGCATCTACTGCCACCCTCTGAAGTGGCAGGGTTCTCAATACATATTGTATTGTCCTCAGCTTCTTATGAAAATCTAAGACTTAAAGAGTTCTGTTTCTTATTCAGTTAAACTAGTTGTCTGTATGATTCTTATTGTTGTTATAGTTACCTTGTTATATTTACCTTGTTTTCTGACTATCAATACTTATGTCATTTCATCTGACTATTACCTCCTTGAGATCATACTATATTTCATAAGTTATGTATGCTCTGCAGGGCTTAACAAAATGCCTTGCACAAGATAGATAATGAAAATATTTTTTGAATGAAGTAAATCAGTGCACTGGTTGGTGTATTTTGTCTGTGACTGAAAAAAACTTTTTTTATATTAAGCATACATGAAGTTTGGCTGATGCCATACATTTTCACTTAATTCAGTGTCTATTTTAACTGAAAATACTTTCCGTTAGAATATAAGGGAGTTTAAACTTTTATTTGGAAAGAGACGTAATTTCTTTGTAGCTGAAAACTTCAAAGGTTTGCTAGTGATGGATTATCCTTGCCCGATATAATTATCCCATGTAATTAGAGACTATACTATAAGACGTTACCATACAAAAGTTCCTTGACTGTAAGGTTGTTTTCTTTCTTCACGCATTTCCTCTCCCATGAAGTAAGGTTGTGATACACATAAAGTTAATATTTGAGAAATGACTACATTGTAAAGCTTCATTGGTGGTGACATTGGTCAATCACATGAAATTTATTAGAATTCTAGACGAACTCAATGTCATCAAATTCCAGTTAAATCTAACATTGACTTCCAAAACTGTGCCCTTCTCTCAAATTTCATGACCACATCCATAGTGCTGCATTATATTTTATCATGTGGACAAGTGCAGAAATTATGCATACAGTGCTCACTTGTAAAAATTTAGAAAATAAATCTAAATATCAAAAAAAGGAGAAAATAAAATCAACTATAACTTGATCATTTAGAGATAACATTTTAGTGTTTCCATCTAGATGTGTTTATTTGCATATAATATGAATCTGTCATATAGATATGCAATTTTTCACTTAATGTATCATGAGCATTATTTTATGTCAACCATGTACCATGAACATTGTGTATTAAATATGCTTTTTAGAAATCAAATTCAATGGCTTCATTAGAGTGGAGAGTAGCATATTTATTTTACCAATCCCTGACTTTTGACAATTTAAGCTCTTTCCAAATATTTGTTGTTATAAAAATTCTCACAATAAAAATTCATGTGCCTAGGTATTTACACACACACATATTATAATATTCCTGATGTACAATATTGCTGTATGTCTTTCAATTACTATATTTGTTTATATTAAACCTCACTTTTCCTGACTCTACCATTTCAGTCTCCACACATCATCAGAGTAATCATTTCACAATGACATTTATATGCCATGCCTCAGTTTAATAATCTTCAGTGGGTCCCCATTGCCAGTTTGCATATCTAAAAGATCAAAGCATCCTCCTAGCCTTTGTATTCTGCCTCTTCCCAATTAGGATCTCTTGATTTTTACCTGCAGGCTTAGTTCTTCTCCAAATTCCCAGAGCAAATCCTGGTGATTTTACACTTAAAGGCATACATTCCTCAAAAAATTCTATTAAAATTCAGAACCTTCTTCCAATGACAAAAACAAAAATTGTAGATAACTCCATGATGAAGCAGAATTTGGGTCTCAGTCATAAATTCAAACTTTCATTTCAAATAGACATGATTTGGCTGATGTGAGCATTTCACAAAATAAGTGGTAAGAAACAGTTTTGTAAAGACAATAGTACACAGAGGAAGCATTTAATATTATCTTTTAGATGTAAAAGCAGAAACTAAGGTTCAGAAGAATAAACTTACTTTTCATACTGCTTAGCTACGCAGTCTCTTTCTATGGAAAGCAGTAAATATTTATTATAGGTTAAAGGTAATGAAAATAATGGACCTGTAGTTGGCAGCCATGCCAGATAGTTCTTGGCACTGACAACATTTACCACATAAGCAATGACTGTCAAATTTAAAGAGCAAACATATTTTCCAGGAAAAATCATTTAATATTCATTTGCCAAGCACAGGGTATATTCAATTTGTGGGTTAACACTTAAAACATACAGACAAGAGGCAGAAAATATTGATTTTAAAAGAAGAAAAGGGGGAGGACATTTAAAAATCCATTTAAAATTAAAACTTTTCACAGAATCTATAAAGTGGATCTAATAAATCCTGTGTCTCAGTATAAGAAACAGACTTATTTCTGCTGTCTCAGACCATTTTGCAGACCCTTCTTTTAAGTCATGGCAGCTTAGCCAGTCTGGCAAAGACTGAAGGAGAAAGAAAACCTTATTTATAGGCTTCTTATAAGATATGAATTGCTGTTTTTTCTTCATAAAAATTCTATTAAAAAAATTATATTACTGTATTTATGTAGCCCATCATACAAGGGGCTCAAAAATACCACTATTCAACACACACATATACACCCACCAAAGTGAATTGGTATGAAACGGGGCTCATAATCTGTGAAAGAGAGGATCTGGCATCAGCTTGGATCCAATTAGGATTCAATCCCATTCATTACCACCTGCAAATAAGAAAGCAATGAGAAGAGATGAAATGAAAGTAATGAAAGTAATTAGAGAGAGAAAGACAGAGAGAGAGGGACAGAGAGAGAGAGAGGGAAAGAAGAAGGAGAGGGGAGAAAGAGAGAGAGACACTCTCAAGCTACAAAAATAGAAGCCATTGCCAGTCTAGTAATACCTCGATAAAAATAGTTAATAGACATTATCGTAGGAATACATCAAACTAGACACATAATGAAGAATCTTTAAAAATGTACTAGAAACAAATACAGACTAAGTGGAAGTCAATTTTATAAAATTACACAAAATTCTATCCCTATAATGGACAGAACACTATGGTATAAACAGAATTTAAATCAAAACTAATATTTTTGAACACTAGCTTGAAGAAAACATTACATATATTATACTTTTTAATCCTCAGAGATTAAATTTTATTTTCACTCACTCCTCACATTCAATTAAGCACAAAATCCTGTTGATTTTACCCCCATAACATCACTAGAGTATTCCCTTTCACTCCATTCCTTCTACCATGTTTCCAAGTCAGGGTTCTATCATCTCTCATTCAGAATATTAAAATAT
Organism: Balaenoptera ricei; assembly: GCF_028023285.1. NCBI lineage: Eukaryota > Metazoa > Chordata > Mammalia > Artiodactyla > Balaenopteridae > Balaenoptera > Balaenoptera ricei. The sequence goes on from NC_082655.1 coordinate 50,550,035, forward strand.
CTTCTTAGCGGAACTCCTTATCTCCTGTCTTAAGCACTCTTAACATATTCTCTACATTGAAGCTAGAAAAATCTTCCTAAAACTTTGTACGTTTTCATGTAATATTCCTCCTTAAAATTTGTCGGTGGCATCTTTTTACCTTCAGGATGAAAGACATCATCTATCCTATGGCATCCATGTCCTTTCACAACCCAGGCCTTGATTACCCTGTCAGCCTCATTTCTCACGCCCATCTCAGATTCACTGCCCATATGCCATCTCTTCCAAGTCACCTGCAGTTCCCTCAAAACCATCAGCTCTTTCTCCTCTGAATACTTGCTTATTCCATGCTTTCTGACAGCATTTATTTACCTCAACATTTTGCCTGGGTAGCTCCTGATTATCACTTTGGTTAACCTTAGGTTTCTTCTCCACTAGGAAGCCTTGCATAATGTTTTCTATTTCAGATTTGTTATTTACTTTAGAGAGTCCCATAATATTATCATGTCCAATCTCTCATAATGCTTAGTAAAAGTGTTACAGTGATTTCACTTGAGGTCATGGACATACTGAATGATCAGGAATGAAGAAAGTACCAAACACTGAAAGATGTTTGAAAAGTACTCACAAAGGGAATATGCCAGATAAAGGCAATATCTGCCTATATATTATAACCTGCCCTGAGTATTGCCGTGGTGACTAACATAATGGTGTAGGTGGGAGATTTTGAGGCTTTAGGACAAGTTAGTGGAATAAGAGTCAAGACAGGAAGAAATAGTAAACAATGTAAAACAATGAGAATAAAGAAGTCATGCAATTGTGAATTAAAGAATGAAGTATGAACTAGAAGAAAACTCCAACAGATCCGCTTTGGTGAAAAACAGGCTTGTTTTGTTCTTTGCAAGATTATGTAATCTACACAGTGGCCTTTCATGCACCACTCTTGGGAAAATAAGCTACTTTTTCACATTAAACATTTTAATGAATGGAATCACTTGTTTTTCATACCTCTCCTCTTCTGATCTTCCAAAGGTCATAGGGTCTTCATCAAATATTTTAAACTACAAATATCTAACAAATTAAAATAGAAATGTTATAGGAAATAAAAACATCTTTAATAGGAATCTTGCTTATACTAGCTAATGAAAGCAGCGTAAAGACTGAAGTATTACCAAACAATGAATCCCATCAAACTGCTAATGGAAAGGCTTATAGCAAAATAATAAAAATGGTTTTTGAATGTGGTGTATGGCTACCAGTAGCATCATGCTAATCAAAACTCATATATGCCCACTGCTCTCCACAATTTTGTACAAACTATTAACCTAATTTTGTTTCTCAGTCTTCCCTTACATATTTGTTTTCAATTACATCTATTTACTCTCTCATGAAAAGAATCTGAGTTGTCCAGTATTGATGCCTTTGTTTGCACAGTTGCTTCTGCATAGAGTGCTATCTTTATGTCTCTGCACATCTCCAAATGGTACTTGTATTCAAGGTCTAATTTAAATCTTACTTCTTTCATAGATAATTTCTTGGCCAATCTCTATTGAAATGCTATCTCTTAGCTCCGAATTATATTAGGATTTATCTTTTCATTTAGTGTCCTGAATTAACTATAACCAAACAAAAATGAGATTAAGTCTTTCACATTACTTGTAAACTGAGCCTAAAGGCACACCAAATGGCTAATTTAAGAATATTTTAGCAATCATAGTATTATTATATTGCTTACCTAGATAATTCTGTAAAGAAAATCATTCATGGATGCACATATTCTGTTATATAGTTTCATAATGAACAAATTATTTTAAAAATATTCCCTTAAAGCAGTGAGCTGATTGCTCTGTGTGGAACAGATGCCCTGTCATTCCTTAGTCAATCTCTATTGAAATGATTTTTTCCTACTCTAAACTATGGTGGACTTATCATCTCTTATTTACTCATCTATATTAGCTATAACTGTGCAAACATGAGATTGTTAATTGAGTCTAAAGACATCTCCAAACAAATGGTTCAAAAATATTTTTTAGTAACAATAGTATTATCAGAATAATATTACTTCTTGAAAAGATTCTATGAAAGGAATAACTTACAGATATATGCATTCTGTGAACATTCATGTAATTACTTTACTATTTTAAAGGAATTTTCCCGAAGCAGTGTTATGTATACTTTACCAGATTAAGTCTTATGGACGCCTGCTTGCGCCCTAGCCCTGCTGAGGCCCTCTGCCTCAGTGGGGAAGGTTCTTTCTCCATTTGAGTTCATGCAGCCAAAATAAAACCGAAGCTGAGATTGAAGCAGCTTTATTCAATGGTCAGAGAATGGAGAAGTATAAACTTAGTTCAAAAATCAACTTCTCACCTTAATGGTGAGAGGGATTTGCTTTTAAGGAATAAGGACGATGGGGGTAGGAGTGAGACTAATGATGGTGAGGCACGTGCATTGGTTTTCTGGGAAAGAAGCAGGGCTTCCCTGGAAATGGGGCACCACCCTTTTCTGTCCTTTTTTGGTTTGTGACATCCGGTCATAGTCACCTGTAGGTGTGTCATTTAGTATGCTATATAGTAAAATCAGCATAGAATGAGACTCAGGGTCTGTTGGAGGTCAGATTCGTAGCCATTTTGGTTTCAGCTGGTTCTATCCAGTTTTTGTTTTTCTCTTCCTATAACTTCCTTTGTGTCCAGACCCTGTGACTTCAAGATATATGTTAGTTCCTGTTCAAAGGAGGGATTGGTGAGTTTTGAACAAGGGTCTGGTGGCAACTCTGGTAATACATAGAGCAGATGCTCTTTCTCTAAATATTAGCCAATTGACTGGTAAATTTAATAAGGGTAAGCACTATATTGAAAGATAAAAGACCACTTATGCCTCATCATGATAGAAGGGATTTGGGTGTAAAAAGTATTAAAACAAAGTTGTCCTTAGTACCCCTAGCAATTCACTGAATCCCAGACCTGAAAATGGTGGTTATTCTCCATTATGTGTGAAGTGTTCCAGTTGGTTTTACTGGAAGAAAGCTGAAAATTTAGAGTCCAGAAAC